>NC_038048.1:12855206-13155206 GCF_002211085.1 Panicum hallii
GTCTAGCATTACAAGTATATGAACTGTCACATTGCCAGCCGCCCCCTTCGGTATACCTTCGATGCCCCGCCCTTCGTTTGTCCTCCGAAGATGCTTGTCCTTGAAGACGTTTGACTGATCTTGGTGGACATTAGCCTTCGGTTGTCCTTCGGTTCCAATCCGAAGGTGGCGTCCCCAACAATTTGGTTCTTTTACAATTATTGCATCATGATGATATCACTCTTCCGCAATAATTCCTAATTCCCATTTACTTCCCAGATCCAGAAATATCCCTTAATTCCCTGAAACTTAGTTTTTAGTCTTTTTTTGAATTATTGCATTGCCCTCTGATCTTAAAATGCTCATAACCCCACCCCTTGAACTATGATTTTTTAGCAAGTATTGCACTCATGTGACCGTAGGAAGGGTGGTTTCAATGGACTAGTGTACCGACTGATTCGGGGATGGCTTCAATGGACAATGACCGAACAAGTTGGTCACTCCAGAGCCATTCTTCTTTCTTCCAGCATCACCGACTGATTTGGTGGTGATTTTCATGAGCATGACCAAATAAATCGGTCATTCCAAAAATAGTCTTCCTCCTTGCCAAAGCCACTGACCGGTCCGGGGGTACCTTTGGTGGACATGATGGAATGGATCAGTCATTCGAGTAGCTCCTGCTTCTATTGCCGTTAATCACCGATTGGTCTGGTGCTTCTTCTGCCCCTCAATTAATGAATCGGTCAAATGCATCAATGAGGTTTTGCACATGTTTTGACTTTGTTTCTTTGCGGGTCTTTGTCCGGTCTTCTCTTCTATGATGTTTCGGGGTACTAACTGGCCTTTTTGAGTCTTGAACACCATGCTTGACCATACTTTGAGGTGATTTGATCTCCCAAGTTCATCATCTTGTATCCATTACACTATGCCTTGTATACTGTCAAACAATGTTAGTCCAAACGCTTTATATTGTCACACAATCACCAAAATCACTAATGGCCTTGTTGTTCCATTTTACTTGCAGAAAGGAGAGAAGAGATGGACGAAATGTGACACGATGATATCATAGGCATCCCAGATCCAGAGCCAGGATTACCCTGCACATTGGAACATACCTCTCGATGTTTCACATCTCCAAAGGAGTCAATGAGAAATCCTCTTGTGCCAAATAACTGAACATTAATACTCTATCTGGTTGCATTGGCAACATAAACAGACGGCTCCAGAGAAAGGTGACTAAATAAAATTTTCTCATAAACACCAAGCACCAAAATTCTGATGCGCAAAAGGTCAGCTGCCTGCAAAAGATATATCAAACAAACAAGTTATGGGATCCGTCTGTCTTATCCAACTAAACTTCAGACGGTGGCTGAAGGAACGCATCTGAGAAAAATAATCAGACAGTTTCGAGAGCATTCATCTGCTTTATTGCATTAACAGCTACCGTTTTGGCTAGCAGTGATTTTTATGGGGCTATTACCGGAAGTATTGCAATGGCCAATGTGTTTTAGTCCACCATTTCGAACATCTCGTTGGTAATGATCCATTTTGGTGTAGTGTCTATAGGACACTTAAAAAAGTGAATTTGTGCACAAGATCATTGCTAAAAAAGCTTTCTGTGTAGTGTCTTATAGATAAATAAAAATACATATGTGTAGCTGACAAAGAAATTTCCACATACCAAATCACAAAATTTCAGTGTCCTACCAATAAATTTCCTTTATATAAATATGGCATTTGTATTTATTTGTACATATTTTGGCTAATCATTCTATTACAGTTCTTGTTTATTTGGGACATTTGGCATAGCTCTAAGATGAATTTGACAAAATTTCAGTGTCCTACCAATATGATCTTTGCTTGAATTGTGTACTCATGGCTTCCTCTTTTACAGCGCTGAAGTTGGCTACTCAGGTGAGTTCTCCCTGCATGTTATTTAACTGTAAATTAATATTATGAAAATGTGCGGAAAAAAGCATGGAGTAGTGTCCTTATGATAATAAACTAAATCAAACTTGGTTTATGACTTCTTCTAAAGCTTCAATATATATATGTCGGTACATACTGATAGGGGTACCTCCTGCTAGGGTGTCCAGGCCCTTGGCTTCTCATAATTCACGCTCCCCCTCGTCTCTGAGACACGCGGCATACGACCTCTGCGCCTGACAGCTGGGGCCGCGGTCTCCGGACCCTCCCCCCGAGCTCTGTGAGGTCCGGGGTCTACCGCACGCCTAGGTGGACGGGGAGCCCTCGGATAGCCCCTGCGGACCCGGTCTCCCCTGGGAGGTCCGGGGCCGCCACGTGTGATGGCCAGGCCCATCACAGGCCAGCCCGCTTCAACCGGCCCCGGGAGCCCCGGACCCCCCTTTCCCCCGGGAAGGGGTCCGGTGCCACCATGTGCTGCCCAGCGGGAGGAGCGGGGCTGGCCCCGCCGCGTGCCTGCGGCCGGAGGCCTCTTACGGGTCTCCTCCTCACCTACCCGCATTCAATGCGGTAGCTGGGCCGGGCGTGCCAAAGTCAAAAGGTGCGGCCTGCCACTGACACACGGGGCAGGTAAGCTGACACCGCGGTAAGCCCGCCCGTTCTGGAGGCGGCGCGTCGTATCACCGCGCACAGTGCGCGGACTGTGTGCAGTCCCGTCACGGCCCTGCGCGCGTGATGATGGCCTGTAATAGGCGAGCCAAGGCGTGCGCTGTAACAGTGCGCGCGCCACTGGACGGCCCCGTGTCGCCCACTGACCAAAGGTCCCATCCCAACAGTGACAGCACGGCTTCACTCTTGGGTAACGCTGACGCTGGTCACTGTACAAGACAAGGCTGTGCACGGCCATATCCTGGCTGTGGATACGCACATCAACTTCTCGATTGAGAGGACTACGGAGAGGAGTTGGAGATGGAGGACTCTATATCTCTCGAAGAACAGCCCCTGCAGGCCGGACCCACATGTCGGGGTCCCGCGCAGTGTAAGCACTCCCCTTGGACTATAAAGGGGAGAGTGCACTCGTTAGAACGGGGGTTCAGACACACGAACACAAGACCAGGCTAGGTTCCATCCAGGGCTTGCACAATCAATACAGCTCCAAAGTGGACGTAGGGTATTACGCTCCGGCGGCCCGAACCACTCTAAATCCTCGTGTCCTTCCTGCGTTCATCTGTCCACCGACCGAGCGCTCCTAGTCTCCTCCAAACCCATCCTTAACTAGGATTAGGCGGGTGCTTTCCGCCACCCGGCTGGAGAATTCCTCCGACATTTGGCGCGCCAGGTAGGGGGCTAGGTTTGGTTTTGCGCTCGGTCGATTTCCACGACTTCAATGGCGCAGGAAAATGGTCACCATGGCCTCCTGATCGGTGAAGAAGTGGCGTCGACAGCGCCACACGCCTCGCGCCGTCACGCCTCCAGGGTGGCTCCGCGTGCTGCTCCACCATGCGCAGCAGAGCGGGACTCCGTGGCACAATCGGTGCTCCCACCGAGTGGGCCCCTCATGGCTGCCAGGGAGTTGCTCCGCAACCCCCCTGGAGAAGCGGCGTCGCCAGGCGCGCACAGACAATGGCGTGACGATGTCGACCGCCTCCTCAACCTGGCACAGGCTTCCCCAGGCTCAGCGGGGGGATCTGTGTCCAGGCAGCGCCGTCGCCAGGGCGGCGCATCCGGTTCTGTGCACTCACCATCAGTGAGGAGTGCGCGGACCGAGGACCTCCGGGCAGAGCTCAACCGCAGGCATGCGGGAGAAGATGCCAGGATCTCCATCGAGCGAGCACGTAACCGACGGCTCAACATTGAGGGTCGGAACCTTGCCCCTGCGCTCGATGCGGCTACGGTCAGGCCGCAGGGACTCACCCAGGCGCCGGTGTCGGGCGTGGGCTGCGCAGCACTCGCAGACCACCTTCGCGCGGTCGCCTGGCCGTCCAAGTTTCGGCCTCACCTGCCGGAAAAATATGACGGGTCCTCCAACCCGTCAGAGTTCCTGCAGGTCTACATCACCGCCATCATGGCGGCTGGGGGTAACGAAGCCGTTATGGCAAGTTACTTTCATGTAGCCTTGACCGGGCCAGCCCGGACCTGGCTCATGAACCTTACCCCGGGATCCATCCAGTCCTGGGGTGAGCTCTGCGCACAGTTCACGGCGAACTTCGCCAGCGCGTACCAGCAGCATGGCGTGGAGGCCCACCTCCACGCCGTGAGGCAACAACCCGGGGAAACCCTCCGGGCCTTCATCTCCCGCTTCACTAAGGTACGTGGAACCATCCCACGTATCTCCGACGCATCTATTATCACGGCTTTCCGACAGGGGGTCCGGGACGAGAAGATGCTAGAGAAGCTCGCGACCCATCAGGTGGAAGCCGTCACCACCCTGTTCGCTCTGGCGGACAAATGCGCCCGAGCTGCAGAAGGCCGTGCATGGCACTCTGCAACCCAGGCAGGACCTGCTCAGACGAGCGGGCCCAGTGTCGCTGCCCCTGGTAGCGGCAAGAAGAAGAACAAGAAGAACCGTGGCTTCGACAAGTCACGGATCGGGAATCCGGCCGTTGCGGCTGCAACGACCGGAGGCCAGAACTCCCGTGGCAAGCGCCCACGTCAGCAGCGCACCGACCCCGGGTCGTGCCCTGTCCATCCAGGGGCTCGCCACAGCGCTACCGAGTGCCGCGAGATCCAAAAGCTCGCGGAACGCCTCAGCAAGAGGCGTGACCAGGCCTCCAAGGAAGGCTCCTCCCCTCCGCGGCGGCCCGGCAAGGAGAAGGTCTCTGATGCCGACGCCGCTGCGACTGAGAGGGAGCTGGGGTATCAAACTCCCAACAAAGACCTCAAGGGACTTTTTCAACAGTCCGATTCCGAGTCCGGTGGGGACGAGCGCCGCAAGAAGCTGTACGTTATGTACGGCGGCAGCTCGGAGCTCGTCTCCCGGCGGGACGTCAAGGCCCTTCGCCGGGAGGTCCTCTCGGTGAAGCCAGGGGTGCCGAAGGCGGCGCCCCATCAGCGGTGGAAGGGCACTACCATCTCCTTTGGGCCATCTGATTGCCCAGAAAACATGGCGGGCGCTGGAGTGCTCCCGCTCATTACAGCACCCACCATTGCCAATGTTCGCCTTCACCATGTGCTGATCGACGGAGGCGCCGGCCTCAGCGTCATCAGCTATGCGGCGTTCAAGCACCTGCAGATCCCGGAGTCCAAGCTGGCTCCATCACGCCCATTCTCAGGAGTGGGCCCGGATCCCGTGTACCCGGTAGGGACCATCACCTTACCGGTTACATTCGGGACGGAGGCCAATTTCCGTACCGAGAACGTGCAGTTCGAAGTCACGGAAGTTAACCTCCCCTTCAACGCCATCATCGGCAGACCGGCCCTGTACCGGTTCATGGCCGTAGCCCACTACGGGTACCTGGTCCTGAAGATGCCCTCTCCGGCGGGCGTCCTCACCGTCCAGAGTGACCGTGCCGCGGCCGTTGTGGCGGTCGAAAAGCTCCATGCACTGGCTACGGGGCTTGCCCCCGTAGCTGGCGCCCAGGGGTCCGACCCCTCGACCTCCCGTGCCAAAGCCCTGGCCAAGGCACCGAAGGTCCGCCCGTCCGACACGGACGATGTCCCTGTGAAGACCGTCCAGGTCGGAGCGGAGACCTCCCAGACCACCCGCATTGGTGGCAACCTGGGAGAGAAATAGGAAAGCGCGCTCATCGCCTTCCTCCGGGCAAATGTTGATGTGTTCGCCTGGGAACCGTCACAGATGCCCGGGATCCCTAGGGAGGTGATTGAGCATCATCTGAGGATCCACCCCGACGCCAGGCCGGTTCGGCAGAAGCCACGCAAGCAGTCCATTGAGCGGCAAAACTTCATCCGTGAAGAGGTCCGCAAGCTGCTGCAGGCTGGCTTCATCGAGGAGGTCTACCATCCTGTATGGTTGGCCAACCCGGTCGTGGTCCCAAAGGCTAACGGGAAGCTTCGGATGTGCATCGACTACACCAATCTTAACAAGGCATGTCCAAAAGACCCTTATCCACTCCCGCGAATAGATCAGATTGTAGACTCCACCTCCGGGTGTGATTTGCTGTCCTTCATAGATGCTTATTCTGGTTTCCACCAAATCAAGATGGCTAGTGATGATAGGAAGCACACAGCTTTTGTAACAGTGGATGGTCTTTATTGTTATATAGTCATGCCTTATGGATTGCTTAATGCACTACCCACCTTTGCTCGTGCAATGAACATCACTCTGGGTGATTTGGTTAGAGATATAGTCGAGGTGTATGTTGATGACATTGTTGTCAAGACTAGAGAGTCAAATTCCCTCTTAGAAAATCTAGCTCAAGTCTTCGACAAGTTACGAGCGACCTCCACCAAGCTTAACCCCGAGAAATGCGTCTTCGGCGTGTCGGCGGGAAAGCTCCTTGGTTTCCTGGTATCCCACCGGGGGATCGAGGCCAACCCGGATAAGGTCCGGGCGATTGAAGCAATGAGACCCCCGGCGCGCCTCAAGGATGTACAGAGGCTGACAGGGTCCCTTGCTGCCCTCAGCCGCTTCATTTCGAAGCTGGCGGAGAGGGCGCTTCCCTTCTTCAAGTTGATGAGGGGGTCCGGGCCATTTGCATGGACCGAAGAGGCAGAACGCGCCTTCCAAGAGATGAAGCAGTACCTTACCTCCTTGCCGGTCCTAGTTGCACCGGACCCAGGAGAGACACTGTTTCTTTATCTTGCAGCAACGACCGAAGTGATCAGCATGGTGCTGGTCACCGAGAGGTCCGAGTTTCTCTCGCAGGGGGCCCCCGTGGACCCCCCTGTAAGAGAAGGAGGTCCGGCCTCCCCCATTCCAGCAACCGGCCCTACTTCGGAGGGTCCGGCCGAGTTCCGACCCGGAGAAGGGCTAGGCAGCTTGGGGACCGACGGGTCCCCAGCACAAATTGAAGGACCCAGCCCACATGGCAGAGCCAGGACCGTCCAGAGGCCGGTCTACTACGTCAGTGAGGTCCTTCATGAGGCAAAGGCCAGGTATCCTGAGACGCATAAACTCCTTTATGCTATACTTGTCGCGTCCAGGAAGCTCCGCCATTACTTTCAGGCCCACAAGATCGTGGTAGTGACCTCCTATCCATTGAGGGGCATCCTTCACAACTCCAACGCCACAGGCAACATCGCCAAGTGGGCGGCAGAGCTCGCTGGCTTCCAACTCGGCTTCCAGCCGCGTCATGCCATTAAGAGCCAGATTCTTGCTGACTTCATCGCGGAATGGACGCCTGCACCAGGTGCCCTCGGGGGACCGGACCAAGGGACGGACCCCCCATGTCCAGAGGTCAGGGCTCCGGTCTTCACCGGGCCTCACTGGACCCTCTTCTTTGACGGGTCCGCCCGTAGCAAGGGGGCCGGCGCAGGCGTGGTCCTCATCGACCCACGTGGCGAACAGTTAAAATACATGGTGCGCCTCGAATTTGAGGCCACCAACAACATGGCGGAGTATGAGGCCTTAGTCTTTGGGCTCACGGCGGCTCTGTCCCTAGGGGTCCGGGAGCTCCTGGTCAAAGGGGACTCCCAACTCATCATCAAGCAAGTCCGGGGGGAGTGTTGCTGCAACAACCCCCAGCTCGCAGCCTACCTCATTCATGTGAAGAGGCTGGAGAAGGACTTTGATGTGCTGGAACTGCAACACGTTCCACGCGAAGGCAACACAGCAGCTGATGCGCTCTCCGCGAGCGCATCGACTCGGGCACCCGTGCCTGAGGGTGTCTTCCTGAGACGTCTGCTGAAGCCTTCCGCCCAGTCTGCCGACCTGGGCGAAGGGGGTCGGACTAGCACCTCGACGCTAGCGGTCCCGGCGGCAATCCATCTGTGGTGCCCGCCAAGGGCTGTGTGCTCCCTTGAGGGTCCCGGAGATCCCAGGGCGCCGCACCCAGTTTTTCAGGAAGGTCCCGATGCATGGATCTCTAAGGTCCGGGACTACCTGAAAGATAATTACCTTCCTGAAGATCAAGCATCTGCTGAGCGCATTGTCCGGATGGCTAAGCGATACACAGTGGTAGAAGGGGATCTCTACCGCCGTGGCGCCAACGGCGTCCTCATGCGGTGCATCACCCAGGAAGAGGGCCGCGACTTGCTTGCGGAGATCCATGGAGGCGAGTGCGGAAGTCATTCTTCATCCCGCACGCTGGTTGGTAAAGCTTTCCGGCATGGCTTTTACTGGCCGACAGCACTCCAGGATGCAGCCGAGTTGGTAAGGTCCTGCAAAGCGTGTCAGTTCCACGCAAAGCAAATACACACTCCAGCTCAGGCTCTGCAGATGATTCCTCCCTCTTGGCCCTTTGCGGTATGGGGGTTGGATATCTTGGGACCTTTCCCTAGGGCCGTTGGCGGGTACCGGTACCTCTATGTTGCCATTGACAAATTCACTAAGTGGCCGGAGGCAACCCCAGTGGTCAACATCACCAAGGCGTCAGCAACTGCTTTTCTCAGGTCAATTGTGTGCCGGTTCGGGGTCCCGAACCGGGTCATCACTGACAATGGGACCCAGTTCACGAGCCAGTACTTCCAGGAGTACTGTGAGGATATGGGCATCCAGCTCTGTTTTGCCTCAGTGGCGCACCCCAGGAGCAATGGCCAAGCTGAGCGGGCCAATGCCGAAATCCTCAGGGGGCTCAAGATCCGGACCTACTGTGACCTAGAGAAGCATGGCGCAAGGTGGATTGAAGAGCTCCCAAGTGTGTTATGGGGGAACCGGACCACGCCCAGCCGGGCAACAGGGGAAGCCCCTTTCTTCTTGGTTTACGGGGCCGAAGCGTGCCTTCCCCCAGAAATCACCATGGGTTCTCTGCGGGTCCGGTCTTTTGATGAGGAAATGCAGGAACAGGAGCGCCGCCAGGATGTGGACCTTGTCGACGAACACAGATGGCGAGCAGCAGTCCGAAACGCATGGTACAACCAAGCGCTTCAGCGCTACCACCAACGGTTTGTGCGCAGTAGGGAGCTTCGGGTCGGGGACCTAGTCTTAAGGCGGATCCTGAACCGAGAAGGTATGCACAAGCTCTCCCCCAGCTGGGAGGGGCCCTTCAAGGTGACAAAGGTGTGCCGACCCGGATCTGTTCGTTTGGCTGCGGAGGATGGAATGCAACTACCCAATCCATGGAACATTGAGCACCTCCGTAAGTTTTATCCCTAGGACCCGGTTGAGAGGAAATTTTTCCTTTGTAGTTGGTAGCATTCCCGTGCGGATCAGGGCGGTAGAGGTCCGCCCTCATAAACCCGGCCCCTGGCGTACATCGCACAACTCTACTGTACCAATTCGTTAAGGAAAAATTTGTTCTCAAATGCGTCCTTGAAGTCTATGTGACCCTGTATTTTTTCGCTCCTTATTACGCTAACCCCCCACGTGTTCTTCACGTCTGTGCTTTGCCTAAGGCCTCCTCTAAGTTGCTACGCAACGTCTCTGCCCGGGACCTCTGTTTCACAGGAAAAAAGGAACCGGACCCCTGTGAACTGGCTTCAGGGAAACGCGCTCGTCCTATGCTGGGGTCCAGGGTTGTGTAGCCGCTTAGCCTGGTTCCGTACCCTAAGCCTACACGCCCTGCCCCCCTAGGGTGAGCGCCGTTGTACCTCAAACCATGCTCCAAGGGACCGGGACCCCTTTTAATCCTCGAATGTAGGTCCTAGTGCTCTGGCTTGCTACGTAACTTAGGCGGACTCCGCTGGCCAGACCGGGAACCTGTGGGGACGTCTACTAAGCGTCGATCCTAAGTCATGTGCTGGACCTCGGTTTTATGGCAGCTAGTCCCATCCTATCGCGACTACCTCCCAGGGGGCCACGGGACCTCGGTGTGCCCAAAAGTACTTTGGCACTGCACTTTGCAGATCGACAACCAGGAAAACAGTTAAGTTTTTCGCAAAAAGTAGACATATGGAATACTTAAATGCATCACTGATAATGTACACAACATTACATAAGTTATATTACAAAAGAAATAACAAAAAGATGCTGGCACTACTGCTCTGGTGGTCCCGAGGCACCTCCACTTCCCGTAGGTTCGGGGCGTCGCCGGAGGCGGGCCGCGACCATGTCCACCGCCTCCTGGACCCCTTCCCGCGCGGCGGCCGCTGTCGCCCGGAGGGGTCCGACCAGGACGGGAGTCAGTTGGACGGCGGGGTCATGGCTCCGGAAGCTGGTGAGGATGTACTCCGCCATCCCTCGAGCAACCGCTCGTCCCTCTGTCTCCAGGAGGTCCTGTATGCCGCCCTCCACGTCCTGTAGCCGCCTGGCGGTGGAGTCCAGTAGCTGGAGTGCGGCGCCGAACGGTGAAGGCGCCTCCGGTACCCAGATGGGGTTGGCTCCGAGTGCCTCTAGCAGAGGATTCACTGCACCAACCCATCTTGTTAACCGGTCGATGCCGGCGCGCTGCTCCGCCAGGAGCCCCTCCACCTTGGCATCCCTCTCCCGTAGGGCCGCCTCACGCTCCTGGAGCCTTCGGGTCCCGGCGGCCAGCTCCTCCTCCACGGCTTCTTCTCGCCTTTGGAGCTCTTGGAGCCGGGCCGCCTCCTCTGCTTCTCGGGCGGCCAGCCCCTCTTCTCTCTTTTCTACCGTCGCCGCCAGATCCGCAAGGGTGGCTTTTTCCGCCTCGACCGCCGCAGACGCTTTCCTGGCCTGTGCCACCAGCTCCCGGGCAGTCCGTTCTCTGTCTGCCACCGCCTGCTTCATCTCCTCCACAGCAATCAGCCCCTCCAAGGCTTCCGCTTCCCGCCGCGTGGCTGCCTTCTCCCGCTGGAGCGCTGCTGCCTCTCGGACGCGCGCCTCCTCCTGCCTCTCCTGAAGGATTTCGCGCTCCAACTCAAGTTGGGCGCGCTCCTTGGCGTGCCAGGCGGAGGCGGTGTTGATGCGGTCCCCCAGGCGGACCTCCCAGTCGGAGAGCCGCTGGCGCTCCGCCTCCAGCTTCTCCCACTCCCGGCGCATGCCAGCCTCTAGCTCCAGTTGAGCTTGTTGGCATTTGGCTATAAGCCGGGGGAGTGGGACCTCCGCTGTGCTCGGGAGGAGATACCTTCCCAATACCACCTCCGGTTCCTCCCCCTCTGCTGGTGGTCCGGCGCTACTGGCGACTTCGGGGGCCTCCGGAGCCGCAGCCTCTGCAACCTCCGGAGACGCCACCTCCGCTGCCTCCGGAGTCGCCACCTCCGCCGCCTCTGGTGCCGCCGTCGCCGCTGCCTCTGGCCTGGAAGCCTCCGCTGTGGCAGCGACCCCCTCAGCTGCCGGTTCGGCTGGGGAAGGCCCGACCTCGGCGCCCGGCGCTGTTGCCGGGGCCTCTGCCACCGCAGTGGGCCTGATCGCCTCCTCTTGGGGGGCGGCTTCCGGACGTGGCGGCATGGTAGCCTCCAGCTCCGGACCACTGGGTCCGGAGGCTTCTGAGGCTGCTTCTGGCGGAGGCCCTGCTGGAGCCGATGCTGAGGGCTCCGGCGCTGGCTGGGGGCCGGGTCCCCCAGTTGGTGCATTTGAAGGTTGCGCCCTGCCATACCACCTGTTTGATTAAGCACCTGAAGCCGAGAAATGAAATGGGAAACCCTGACAAAGCCACTTACGGGAAGTCGTACCACTCCCATCTGCCCCGGGCTGCGGGGGGGATTTTCCTCTCAGCCGAGGACCCCCCGGACCTTTGGTGGGTGTCCCTGGCCGCCGGGGCTTCTGGTGGCGGTGAGGGGGGTCCTGGATAGGCCTCGGGCGGTGGAGGCGGTGTCGCCGGACGTCGCCCTGGAGGCGGTGGCGGAGGAGACTGTCGTGTCCCCTCTCGCCCCCTCTCCGGTTGACGGTGTTGTGGCGCAGGAGGTGGAGTTCTTCTCTGCTCCTCCGCCGCTGCCGTCTTCTGGCGCTTCGGCGCCGGTTCCCCAACAAAGGAACCGTCGCCGCGCTGGAGCCTCCGGGACCTGCTCCCTTCGGCCTGGCTGTGCCACTCAGGTGCCGTCCCCTGAGCCTCACCGCACCTCTGGGCCGGGGCAGCACCTACACTTCCTTCTTGCCGGCGCTCTGGCGCCGACGTTTTCTCTTTTCCTTTTCCGCCGGGGGCCGGACCTCGCGGTCCCGGCTCCCCGGCACCTTCACTGGGGCGTTGCTGGCGACCCGGAGAGGCACCTGGGATCTGGAGCCCACGGTTAGGGTCTCCTCCCAGCTGCCGGACCGCCAGGCCGCCCTCGTCCAGGGTCGGCATCGACGCCAGGACCGATGACCGCAGTGCCTGGTCCTCGCACAGGGCCTTCACCCCGCTCGGGAGGACCAGGGACTCTGGAACGAACACCTCGCCGGTCATCGCCCGGACCGCCGCCTCCAGCTCCGCCCTGGTGAAGTCGCCGCCGGGCCCGCGCGCGATCCTGCAGCAGTCATTTAGTCCCGTGTACACATAGGCCATCCGGGATCGCTGCTGCAGGGGGGCGATTCGCCGCTTCAAGAAGTCGCCCAGCACCATCATGGAGGACAGGCCGCTCCTCGCCAGCTTCTTGATCCGGTTCAGTACTGGGTCGAGTTCTGCTGGTATTGTTGGCCTGGCCTTCCAGGTGCTCCGGTCGCTTTGGGGGGCCCCCGATGGCAGCTCCAGGCGGTCGTGAGGCTCGTCAGCCACGATGACCCAGCCTTCACGCCAGTCCTCCCACTTGGAGCTGGAGAAGGCGGCGATGTAGGCACCGGCCATCCCGTGCCGGAGCTGGAAGTAGTAAGCGCCGATCTCGCCGCGCTTCTTCCCGGTCCCGACCAAGGAGTAGAAATGTTTGAAGATGGTGGTGCAGGGGCGCACCCCCACGAACATCTCCATGAAGTGGGCGAAGACCGCCGCAAGGAGGACGGAATGGGGGGTGAGATGATGAAGTTGGAGGCCAAACTCCTCCAGGAGCAGGAGGAAGAAGGAGGAGATTGGAGGAACCAACCCGCACATAATGTACGAGTTGAAGAGGACGAACTCCCCCGCGGCAAGGTCGCGGAGGGGAACCGCACCGGCCCTGACCCTCCCAGCATTCGCCGGCGCGGTCCACCCCAGAAGGCGCCGCACCGCGTCCAGCTGATCCCGGGTCTGGAAGCGGCGCGGGCTAGGAAGTGAAGCCATGGAGATTGATGGGGACGGATCGCAAGGGAGCAGGAAGGAGAAAGAATGCCGAGCGCAAGGAAGCTGGATGCAAATGTGCGTGCGGAGACGATGGGGCGCTACGGCGTTTGTTGTTGGCAAGGGCGAAAAGGTAGCCGATCCCTTCGGAGCATTCCCTTTATGCAAAAGCTGTTGCCCTCTCGAGTTCCGCGGCGACCAAGGAGAAGTCGAACGGTTGCCTACACCGGGCCCCTCCTCTCACACCCAATGACTGGTGGGCCCGGGCCCGCCAGTCAACGGCGTGGCTGCTGGAGGAAGGGGAGAAAGGCGGAATCCGAACCGCCCGAGCCGCACGGCGGGCTCGAATAAGACAAGAATCTGAACCGTCTGACGCGCACGGTGCGCGCGGAGGACGGGCCCTTCGGGAATCCCGCGATGGGCAAAAGGACATCCATGCCCTCACCTGGCGGGAACGAGCTGTCCACCCGGCGCGATGCTGGGATTAGGCCCCACCTGCGGTTTCATTCCTCTCCCGAGGTGGGCCCGGGGGCCACTGTCGGTACATACTGATAGGGGTACCTCCTGCTAGGGTGTCCAGGCCCTTGGCTTCTCATAATTCACGCTCCCCCTCGTCTCTGAGACACGCGGCATACGACCTCTGGGCCTGACAGCTGGGGCCGCGGTCTCCGGACCCTCCCCCCGAGCTCTGTGAGGTCCGGGGTCTACCGCACGCCTAGGTGGACGGGGAGCCCTCGGATAGCCCCTGCGGACCCGGTCTCCCCTGGGAGGTCCGGGGCCGCCACGTGTGATGGCCAGGCCCATCACAGGCCAGCCCGCTTCAACCGGCCCCGGGAGCCCCGGACCCCCCTTTCCCCCGGGAAGGGGTCCGGTGCCACCATGTGCTGCCCAGCGGGAGGAGCGGGGCTGGCCCCGCCGCGTGCCTGCGGCCGGAGGCCTCTTACGGGTCTCCTCCTCACCTACCCGCATTCAATGCGGTAGCTGGGCCGGGCGCGCCAAAGTCAAAAGGTGCGGCCTGCCACTGACACACGGGGCAGGTAAGCTGACACCGCGGTAAGCCCGCCCGTTCTGGAGGCGGCGCGTCGTATCATCGCGCACAGTGCGCGGACTGTGTGCAGTCCCGTCACGGCCCTGCGCGCGTGATGATGGCCTGTAATAGGCGAGCCAAGGCGTGCGCTGTAACAGTGCGCGCGCCACTGGACGGCCCCGTGTCGCCCACTGACCAAAGGTCCCATCCCAACAGTGACAGCACGGCTTCACTGTTGGGTAACGCTGACGCTGGTCACTGTACAAGACAAGGCTGTGCACGGCCATATCCTGGCTGTGGATACGCACATCAACTTCTCGATTGAGAGGACTACGGAGAGGAGCTGGAGATGGAGGACTCTATATCTCTCGAAGAACAGCCCCTGCAGGCCGGACCCACATGTCGGGGTCCCGCGCAGTGTAAGCACTCCCCTTGGACTATAAAGGGGAGAGTGCACTCGTTAGAACGGGGGTTCAGACACACGAACACAAGACCAGGCTAGGTTCCATCCAGGGCTTGCACAATCAATACAGCTCCAAAGTGGACGTAGGGTATTACGCTCCGGCGGCCCGAACCACTCTAAATCCTCGTGTCCTTCCTGCGTTCATCTGTCCACCGACCGAGCGCTCCTAGTCTCCTCCAAACCCATCCTTAACTAGGATTAGGCGGGTGCTTTCCGCCACCCGGCTGGAGAATTCCTCCGACAATATATTTAATCGAATAAATAGTACTATGGAAATACATGATGCATAGTTTCTGTTTTGAATAGGGATGCAAGTCCTAATCATTTTGGGTCATTGGGTCGAACTAAAAAATTAATAAAATAAATAAGAATGGCATTTCACATAATCAGTCAATTATTAAAAGGAAAATTATCTAGATCGTAAGTCGTAACTAATCAGTTGGCTAAAAAGATACCATTGGGTAACCAGCCACTTGCATCCTTAGTTATTGTCACTGGTGTTTAAGTAACTAATGCATAATATACAAAACGTACTAATGCAGGTGAGTAATTCTCTAAAAATCTTTAAAAAACATATTAAGTTACAAATATTGTTTTGACTATCTCTTCATATGAAGTTGCAGAAAACAAACTCTATAGCAGAATAAAAGTGTTGCTTTGGTGGTATCTCAAGTTGATCGGCGCTTTTCTCGAACATCTCTAAAACCTTGGTCATTGTTGGCGAGAAATAGGACACACATGTATACACCACAAGTCAATCGAGGCCATCTTCCTTGTCATCTCTTCTGTTTCTCCTGCCATATCAAATGAGTGCAAGCTTCCTCCTTCAGCCAAATGGCTATAGATCAAGTCTGGAAAATATATCTCTCTAGAATTATCAACACTTGCTTTCAGATCCTTCCTTCCTCCCACCATCTCAAGAAGCATCATTCCGTATCTGTAGACATCTGATTTAGTAGAAACTACTCCAAATCTCCTTGCAAAAACTTCTGGGGCAATGAACCCAATTGTCCCTCGCATGCCCGCCATTGATAGGTAACTCTCCTTCGGATTGCATAATTTAGCCAATCCAAAATCAGCAATCTTGGGAACAAAATCATCAGCAAGAAAGATATTATGTGGTTTAATGTCAAAATGTATGATGCGTGTATTGCAGCCGCGGTGCAAATACTCTTGCAATACATATTGCTATACCATAGAGCCTATCCCATCCAAGAGTTGCTTTTGAATTCTCATCATAAATGAATTTGTCCAATGACCCATTAGGCATACACTCATAAATAAGAGCTCGTTTTAATCCCTCTAAACAAAAACCAAGCAGGGTAACAATATTAACGTGAGATGTCCTTCTCATTGATAAATTCTTCTCCATTTCTTGTGAAGTCGTGGAGGAACTTCACTGCAACAAACATGCCACTTGGTAACGTACCTTTATATACCATGCCATAGCCACCTTCAAGTTTTTCGCTAAAACATCATGTTATTTCCTTTAGTTGTGAATATTTATATCTCTTTGGAGCCAAGGAACCATAGCTTTCTAGTAGTTCCTCAATGTTCTCTTCAGGAATGGAATTCACTCCAATGATTGATTGAAACTTTCCACTCTTATGGATCTTGATGGCAAAAGCAACACAAACCATGACCAAGAGAATGCCCGCAATAGTTGAAACTAGTACAAAGAAAGTGTGTGACCAATTAGAAACAAACTTTATACCTTTCCAAATTAATATTATTTTATAACATAACAACAACCTACCATGAGAAAATGGATGCAATTATCATGAAACCATTAATATTTATCTTTGTTGAATAATCAACTTTAACTATCATGTTGAATATCTATCACAGAGTACTTAATTATTTCTCCTAACTAATAAAGCAACTGCGTGACTACAGTAATGCTTCTAGCATGGTAAGTCACTGCAATATGAATATATCATTACAGCAAATTTTCAACTTAGCAAATTAATATATGCATTATATTATCCTTACCAATATGTTAAATGCTGATCTCACACATGACCAACGGTATGTTTTATTTTCTTATATAAATTTCTTGCACTTACTTCCATCAAAAATATGTAAAAACGAATTGCTTTGACATCATGTTTAATAGTATGCTAATAAGTCATCAGAAGATTATGAGTAAATACCCACAATGCCGTCCTTGAGCGAAACTTTCTGAGCTTGGCTTCTGCAAAATGAAATATGTACACACAATATTAAACATTAAAATTATAGAGCCTGCCCATATATTTGAACTTCACGGCATAATGTGCAGGTGAGTAGGTGACTGTGTATACAACTAGGATTTTGTGGTGGCTAGGGTTTTAGCGTTGTAGGCATGTCTTGCCCTCAGCCACAACTCTCTTGGTGTATGCTCATTGATCCCTTATTAAAAAACTGTTAGGACCTTAAATTGTCATATATATTAGCGTCGTCCAAGATAACCTGGCTAGCTGAGTATCCAATCTAATAAGATCTTCAAAATTGTTAATTGTGTGATTCATGTGCCCATGTTTATTCACAATATTCAGGAAGAGAGATGACATCTTGACTCTTCACGCACTAGGGAATAACATAATCAATGTAAGGCATGATGTTGTCTTTTATATATTGCTGTTGCCAGCATTCCATTTGCCCACATGAAAGCATCTAGGCCTCTAATTTGGATTGTGGTAACTAATACTACTAGAAAACCCCTCATCCATCCACCACAAATATACCGGTTATATTTATGATGGATGGAAGGTCCCAAAGGCCTTTAAATATCAGATGGTAACACCAACCAGTATCAATGGACATGGTTTTCATGGCGTCACCTAGGCGACAAGGCACTCCCCTTATTTTGGGCTAAGGTGTCGCCTTAACCTGCCTAGGCAGCTGGGCTGTGGTGACTCTCCACGCCTCACCTTACCGCCATAAGAACCATGTTAATAGACCCACATAGTACTGGTACTAATGCCTATACTCACATTAGCACCAACCGCTACTAATGTGGACCCTTTAGTACTTGTTGTTGTTGCAACAAGTACTAAAGAATCCTTCACAGTTTAATTCAAAAGAAAAGCATCTCTCCTTTAGTTAGATGTATTGTGTAGGTGAGACGGTAAGAAAAGTACACGTGAGATAAGAGGTCCCAAGTTCGAAAATCACATGACTTCTTTTGAAAATCACGGATCTTTCCTAGATTTGAAATATTTGTTTTGGAAATTTTTAGGCGTCTTGTCCTTTTAGTACCGGTTGGTAACAACATTGGATACTAAAGGTTGAGACTTCTATTCTTGGCTGCCTAGTACAAGTTAGGATTCCAGCATTAAAGGGCGTTCCCAACCAGTACTAGGGCTGTTTTCTAGCAGTGTAATGACAACATTTGTAGACTAATAATTTTATTTATGATATAAGTATTGGTTAGTCCTGGAGATGAACCAAGCTTCAATGGACTATATATAGTGATATCTTGGATAACACCATCATGAAAAGCTCATGCTAAAGGTAAAGGTATATGATAGGCCTTTTTCTATTTCACGGATCAAGAGGTGATTGGAGCCCATATTCATTTGCTTGATGGTTCTATAGTGTCACTACTATGGGTTAGTGGCATTTGAAAAGGTTCAAAGAATGGCATTCAAAATGCTTTTGAAGATGGCTAACTAAGCAAGAATGGTGGATGGTCTAATTGTGCAACGACACCTTCTTATGACTTCACCAGTGCATACATCATGCCTGGCCGTGGTTGAGGTCTCATGGCTCTTTAAGAAGTTTTCTTGACATACTTCAGTCATCTTTCTTCTCTCTCTCACTTTGCTTTTGACATGGCATCTTCTGAGATTGAGAGCATGCTAATTACATTGCATATAAAGTTTGAGCTTTATGGTACTAGCGAGTCTTGAAGCAAGAATCATCGAGTTGTTACTCATAGAGGTTGCCGCATCCTAGATGGTTTGGATGTTGTGGGACCACGTTGCACTTCAGAAAATATTTGAAGGAGCCCCGGTTATTCTTCTGAGAGGTCCTTGTGCTCACATTACCAGAGTGTTGGTAAAGAGCAACACTAGTGGAACCAAGGTGTGGAGGAGTTCTTTGATCCAAGATGGCAAAAAACTCATGTAGTGCATTCATACAGAAGAGATTGGAACATTGAATCCACATTAGCATGAACACCCAACGAGTTATTGATAACATGGGACAAAATTCGTTTATAGGTTTAGTTATTTCATTATCTCAATTCCATTCTTGCAATTTACGTTCCTAGAGATTGAATTTTATGTCATCAACCTAGATTGCAAACCCACTCCAAATCTAGAAACAATAGACATAGGATTTCTCGTGTGATACTAATTCAATTTGCTTAGTGTTGTGAGTTTCTAAGTTAAAATTCCCCCCTAGTCAGTATCCTAAATCTTACACCACCCCGTGCACTGCCACTGCTAGCTCTTTTGCTATTGGGTGCTAGCAGTGCCCTTCTTTATTGCTCTGCCATCTACTCCCTTCGTCCCGAATTACAATTTGTTTTGACTTTTCTAAATACATATATTTTGCTATACACCTAGATGTACACTATATCTAGATATATAATAAAATATATGCATCTAGAGAAGTTAAAATAAATTGTAATTTAGGATGGAGGGAGTACCTCACTCTCCATGTAGGCACTTTTTCTCTCTTGGAGCCTTTTTTCCCTAGTATCATGATTTAGCTTTGCCATCCCCGCTCCCTTATCTTTAGCCCCGCTCCAACATCAAATTAAGTACGACTTTGACCACTTCACTAAGGTCATTCTTTATGGAGTGTTTCATGCATGATTACCTAGAATGCCACATCATCTTTAGAGGTTTAGATTGATGATGAAACCACCTCTCATAATGCATAGTTTTTACTATTTCATATGTTGGGCATAGCATTTAATTGTTGTATAGTGTTGAGCTTAAATGTACCACATGAATTGTGTAACCACTAGCAATTCTACCTAAAGTAATTACAAGCACATTTGGCATGGTCACATAAGATCAAGAAATGTTGTGATGATGAAACTAATTGCTCTCAGTGAGGAATTCATACTAGTTTCATGCTCTTGGTAACTGTGTACACCAAATTTATCCTATGAAACCCAACTCTTCTCTCACTTCATAAATTCTATGCCATATCATCAATTTTATCTATGTAACATGCCATTTAATGAGGGTGAAACTCCTAAAACTTGCATTGAGATTGGCCTAAGGTCTCAATAAGGACACGTCAGCTAGCTCATAGAAATTCAACTCATCATTTTGCTTACATAGAAAAAAGAGAAGGTAAGGAGAGAGAGTGTACTCTCTTCTTTAAGAGCTAGCTCATAGAGAAAAAGTGGGCAGCCCGCTTTATCAATGAGAGAAAAGTTGTGGGACCCAAGTACTTTAAACAATGTACTGTAAGACAAACCAATAGAGAGATAATTTTTTTCTATCTCTTATATGATATGGACAAACTTAGAACTAGTCCACTAGCTCAACAATTGGAGACGACCTCAACCAAACGGTAAGTTGTCCCAACAGCAACACCATCGTCACCAACACCTCATTCTCTCTAATCCCGGGACAGTAACTCCACTCATACCATATATAACTCTAACCTTGAACACTAAACGACTTGAAAACTACTACAAACTCGGTAAATAAGACATCAAGCAAAAGATGAATAGTAGTTTGATTAAAAAAACTGCCTCATCCCTAACCCTGGGAAGGTCTCCGTCCTGGGACAACCGGGACCCATAAAAAATTAAACATTTCTTTCAAAAAAAAAGCATTCTCAGCGTGGACAAAGACTGTAATTCTGATGCTCGCAGAATTGACTAGAGCAGACACGCCCAAAAGAAAAAATGACCGTTCATATGATCTCACAAAATGAAAACGGAAGAAGACAGCCTTGGTCACAATTAAAATCGTACATTCAAGCTCCCATCCGTGCGGTTGTTCATCGGCATCACCATCACCAAAGACTCAACTGGCCGGACCAGACCAGTGCGTCACCAAACAACAATAACAATAGATAACTAGTGAGCTAGAGTAACTGACCTCGGAACTCCACCGCCGTTGGTGCGCCTGGCGACGGCTCTGGAGGCGGCACCGGCACCACGACGATGGTCTGCGTGTTGGGCGGCGTGTAGAACGGCACCACCTCGAAGCGCGTGTAGCAGGTCTGTGAGTAGGCGCGCCCTCCGCTCGTCCATCTGCTTGCGTGCAGACAGCAATGGCGGCTCATCAGCTAGCTCATGGATGACAAATCAATGAAACCATATGTGACAGGTCAACAGTAGGTACGAGTTACATGGGCAATGACGCGGCGATGCGCTGGAGGCAGCGGTGGCAGTCGTCCGGCGACAGGTCCGCCACGCACTGTGCGAACCCGTACAGGCTCTGGTCGCCGGTGATGTTGGTGCGTCCGAAGGCGAAGAACCGCAGCGACGCGGCGGCGGCAGGGGGCAGGCGGTCCATGAGCCGCCGGAGCGCGGCGGCGTAGATGGCGGCGTCTCCAGCGCGCGTCAGGTTGTTGTAGAACGAGAACCTCTGCACCATGTCGGGGCGCGCGAGGAAGCTCGCGTTCGCATACCGGAGCAAGCAGTTGTTGTACTTCATGGCGGCGCCGGTGGAGCACGGGCACGCGAGGGTCACGTTCCCGGCGGCGATGCCGAGGCAGAGCCGGCACACCTCCGGGGGAGCGTCGGCGTAGCAGATGGCAAGACCGTAGGACTGGTCGGAGCCGCCGCCGGCCGTGTCATTCCCGTAGCCTCCGTAGGAGACCGCGACGGTGACCAGGTCCTTGAGCATGCCGCGCAGGTTCGTGTCGTAGGGGCCCCCAGGGGTGAAGTTCACCGGCAAGCACGATGACCAGACCTGCACCGTCTGCCCGAGCGCAAAGGCAGCACTGTGGATGGCGACGGCGAGGAGCAAAAGGAGCAGGGAGCTCACGGCAGCCATGGTAGGTGCAGATGGAGTAAGATCGAGTGACTGGTGACCACGCGGTCGCAGTAAAGACTGCGAAACCTTATCAACCACTACAACAAAACTGGTAACTTCCGACGGCTAAAACAAACTTTCGATGGCCCCGTCGGAAGATAATCCACTTCTGACGGCCGCGCAGAGAACCGTCGGAAGTTATTTAACTTCTGACGACTTCAGATAGAGCCGTCGGAAGTTACTTAACTTTCGATGGCCGAAGACAGAGCCGTAGGAAGTTAAGTAACTTCCAACAGCCTAGGGCGGGCCGTCGGAAGTTGAGCGGCCGCCGCCGTTACCCCCCGGCCGGGCTCATGTTTTCTCAATTCGATCCGTTTTCTTTTCCCCATCACGATCTCCCACCGCGCCGCCGGCCCCAGCCCGCACCGCCGCCTGGCCGCGCCACGTGGCCCCGCCGCCCGGCCGCGCTGCCGCCTCCACCCCCGGGCCGCGCCGCCGCCCGTCCCCGCCACCCGACCCCCCGCCGCTCAGGTTAGTGCAGCACCGTCGGAAGTTAAATAAAATATTGTATTTGATATGCATATTATAGTGATTAAACACTAATCGCTTAAGTTTAGTAACTAAAGCTTTATAATTATGATATATCTAATTTAAAACTAATCCCTCAAGATAACTATATTCTAACTTTGCAATTGTTTAACTTAAAAGTATGGGTGAGGATCAACGATGGATGTACGAAGGTTGGCCTAATTTGTCGGATAAATGGATAGCTAATACGGAGGAATTTGTTAAGCGTGCTTTTGCTATGTCAAAGAATGGAAATGATGTGAGATACCCATGTAGTCGTTGTCGTATTTGCCATTGTCAGACTAGGAAAGTTTTGTCCTCGCATCTGATAAAGTATGGTTTCATGCCTAACTATGAGGTATGGGTGTATCACGGTGAAGCTTTACCTCCTCAGAATGTACCAGAAGTCCCAATACCATTAGAAGTGGCGACTTCACCACAAGTTCTAAGTAATGATAATAGAGAGTATGATAGAATGGATGAGATGCTTCATGATTTAGGGGAAGCTATGGAGCTCCCATCCGAGTCTGAGGATCCACCTACGTCGGAGGCTAAAAAATTTTTCGAGCTCCTTAAAGCTTCAGAAGAGCTGTTGCACGAGCACACAAAAGTGACTGTCCTTACTTTCGTGACTCGACTCATGGCTATTAAGTCCAAATTCACATTATCTTAGAATTGTTACAATATGATCTTGAATTTGATTGGTGATATACTTCCGGCAAATCACAAGATGCCTAAAGATGTCTACCAGTCAAGGAAATTTTGTCTGGGCTTGGTATGACTATAAAAAGATTGATGTTTGTCCAAATAACTGTATGCTTTTTTGGAAAAATGATATAGATTTGAAGAAGTGTCGAAAGTGTCAAGAATCGAGGTTCGTGGAGGTTGTAAATGAAGATGGTGAAAACGTGACTACAGAGATAGCACAAAAGCAACTTCGCTACATGCCTCTTATGCCTCGGTTGAAGCGGTTATTTTTATCAAAGAATACTGCTAAGCACATGAGATGGCACAAAGAGAGGGTGCATGCAAACCCAGAGTTGATGGTGCACCCGTCTGATACTGATGCGTGGAAAGCTTTAGATGATTTTGATCCAAATTTTGCTAGTGATGAGAGAAATGTTCGGCCTGGTTTGGCGATAGATGGTTTCTCACCTTTCAATATGACTGCATCATCATATTCTTGTTGGCCGGTATTTGCTATTCCGTACAACCTTCCACCACATCTTTTCATAAAATATGATTTTATGTTCTTGTGTCTTGTAATTCCTGATCCGGAACATCCTGGAACACAACTTCATGTGATGATGCAACCTTTAATCGATGATCTAGATAAGTTGTGGAAAGGTGTTGAGGCATATGACTGTTACAAGAAACAAAGATTTACCCTTCGAGCTGCATTTCTATGGTCGATCCATGATTTCATGGCATATGGTATATTTGCTGGCTGGAGCTGTCATGGACTTTTAACTTGTCCGATCTGTGGTACAGATATAAATTGTTTCCGCCTTGAGTTCGGTGGTAAGATATGTTACTTTGATTGCCACAGACGCTTTTTGCCAGAGAATCATTCATTCAGATTTTAGAGGAACGCTTTCAGGAAGGATACTATTGTCACGAAGGGGCCACCGAAGCGTATGAGTGGGACAGAGATTCTAGCTATGTTGAAAGATTTAAAGATGAATACAGATGGAAATGGATATGTTGGTTTTGGAACTGAGCACAATTGGACTCATATATGTGGATTATGGGACCTTCCTTATGTCAAAGCACTAATTCTAATGCACAATATCGATTTGATGCACCAGGAACATAATGTTGGTGAAAGCATTATAAGTACATGCATGGAATTCACTGATAGAACGAAAGACAATGTAAAGGCTAGAAAGGACTTGGCACAGATTTGTAATCGACCGTCCCTAGAGTTGATTGAAAGTGGTGGTAAGCCACGGGCTGCTTTTTGTCTGAAATCTAAACAGAAAAAAGAGGTAATGAAGTGGTTGAAGAATTTGAAGTTCCCCGATGGTTACGCGGCAGGTTTTAGGAGGGCTGTGAATTTGAAGATAGGAAAAATAAATGTGTTGAAGAGTCATGATTACCATATAATTATGGAGAGACTTCCTCCTATTATGTTTCGCGGATTTCTATATGATGATGTGTGGAAAGTGTTGGCTGAGTCAAGCTACTTCTATCGGCAACTTTGTGCTAAAGAAATCAAGAAAGAGATGATGGAGAAGTTGCAGAAAGAGATACCAATACTTTTATGCAAGTTGGAAAAAGTTTTTCCTCCAGGCTTTTTCAATCGAATGCAACATCTACTTGTCCACCTTCCATATGAAGCTAAGATAGCTGGTCCGGTGCAGTATAGGTGGATGTATCATATTGAAAGAGCGTTAGAAAAGCTTAGTGCAATGGTTGGCAATAAAGGAAGAGTTGAAGGATGCATTGCGGAAGAATTTAAGTACAAAGAGATATCATCCTTCACAAGTGTATACTTTGCAGAGGAACACAATGTGAATGCACCTAAGTTGCGTTACCATGTAGATGAAGAAGTTCGATGCAGTGATCTTTCAATTTTTGAGTGCAAGGGAAAGACCGTTGGAGCCTCTACAAGATGTGACCCTGATCGTGAGCAACATTTGTCTGCTTTGCTCTACATGTATGCTAATATTGATGAGATGGCTCCATATTTCAAGTAAGATTAATTTTTTACTTAATTTATGTTGTTAGTTATCGTAACCCATATCTCATCCGTTTACTTGACAAACAGGGAATTTGAACTGCAAACTTGGTCATCTAGGCGTAAATTTTCTTCTAAGCAATATGAAAACATGCTTCGATGTGGTAGAGATGGGAAGCCAAATTTTCTTAATTGGTTCCGGCATTATGTAAGAATTTATAATTTTCTGTGATATTTCCTTACTATGTTTCAAATATCTAATAGAGTCATATAATTGACAGTGCGACAGAATGCCCCACATACACAAGGATTTATGTCAGATGTCGCTTGGTATAGTAACTGTTAGAAGCTATGGTCGGTATGATATCAATGGGTTTCGGTTTCGTTTGACAAAATTTGAATCTACTCATCCTTTAGTAGCCACAACAAATACTGGAGTTGTTTGTACGACAAAGGATGATCGAGAAAGGAGGATTAATTATTATGGAATTGTTAAGGACATACTTGTTTACGACTTCACGGGACCGAACAATCTTCAAGTAGTGTTCTTCCAATATGATTGGTTTGATCCCTATCATGGCACTCGAGAAAATCAATTCGGTATGGTAGAAGTACGACATGAGAACATAACACGTGCGTGCAACGAATTTGTGCTTGCTCACCAAGTCGATCAGGTGTATTATATGTCGTACCCATGCAGGGATTTGAAAAGACTGGTGGGTAGTGTACAAGGTCAATCCTCGTGAACGGATACACATCGCTGACGATCCGGTGTATTATCAAAGTAATTTGCAAGAAGGGTTTGAAGAAATTTATCAAGAAGATGAACTCCCGAGCTCTTTGAACATAGATACAGAGTTGTTCTCAGATGCATTAGTGGGAGATCAAAATGATGTAGTAGTTCCTCCAAAAAGAAAACTAGTGCCAAGGAAGAAAAAAGTTACTTGGCGTCCTTCGAAGCGTACAAAACAACTTGATCCTAATTTTGAATATGATTGATAAGTAAATACCTTATGTTTCCTTTATTTTATATGTACTATTAATTATACTTGTATTGATTTACTAACTTCTTTTTTTTAACAGGATGTCAAAAAGGCTAAAAAACCTAGCAAAGAGTTTCGTGAAAAGCACTAAGCTATCAAAGAGACAAGATGACGATCTGTTTGCAGGCACTTCTGTGAGAGCTTCAAGGCGTAGACAATTGCTGGAACACTTACCTCCAGAGATGCAGGGGCAGATTGCATTCCAGAGAGATGAGGTATATATGTAATGTTTATATGTTTATTCTAATTTTGAGATTCAATATAATTACTGAAATATTTTATGTATTTTGTAGAGTGAAGAGGAGACGGACGAGGAGACAAGTAGCAAGGAGTCAGACGAGGCGGGCCGGGAGAATGACTTAGGTGGTTGGGATAGATGGTCTGAAGGATCTGCAGGTGGAGGGTCGGCAGGTCAAGGGTCAAGAGTTGGAGGGTCAAGAGCTGGAGAGACTAGTGCTGGTGATGCGGGGACAGTAGCTGGTGATGAAGGGGCAGGAGCTGGAGAGGCTGGGGCTGGGGCTGGAGGGTCAGAAGCTGGAGGATCTGGAGGGCAGGGTCGGACACGTAGGCGGCGATCGAAGATTGGTTGGATTCAGCCGCCTAAACCTCCACGAGAAGAAGAAAAGTGCATGATCACACTGAATGGAGATGGGTTAGTATGTTTTTTTCTATGTTTTAGTACATAATCCTTATTCGGAATTGATTCTAATTGTTTTATATACTTGTAGGTCTTGGTTTGAGCCTAATTTCCCAGGTGTTGGACATTTAAGATAGGTGAACAAAATTTTAGGTAACATATGCCGTATGCTTTGGCCTGGAATGGTAGAACTTGTATCTGGTGAACGGATCCCTGCTACATCTTGGAATCATTATAGATATGGTGTCAATGTAACGTTCGGCAATACCCAAAAGGCAATTTGGGCTGAGTTTTGGGTATGATTGCTCTTATGTACTGATTTAATTTTCTACATACGATGGCTACTGATTGTGTAAACTTTTTGCAGAAATATTACAAGTTGCCTGAGGAGGGAGCTTATGATGATCATGCCAGATGTGTGTTCCACCATAACGCACACATTATGGTTAGAGATATAATTTCTTATACCAGAATTCAGGTCGTTGCTTCTTATCTGGAATGGACTCAAGGGACAAGATTTGAGAAGAAACGGGATGCTGGAAAATATTACTTGACTGAGGAGCAATACCGCGAGGTAAACTGTTAATAGTGCAATTAGTATGATTCTGTTTGTTACCTGGAAAATATTGTTGTGCAGGAAATGATTCCGTGGATGGCCACACGTGAGGAGGCTTATCATGCCTTATGTCACTATTGGACCACAGATGAGTTCAAAAGCATTTCCCAGAGAAATAGAGGAAATCATGGAACTGAGTCCTATCACACCTACGGAGGTGATGGGCACTTTCAATTGGCCAAACGCATTGTAAGTAAACTCTTTGAAATGAATTCCATTAATTTCATTTATCAATGCATGCTTCTTTAATTTTTTGTTGTATATATAGGAAGTTCGCACAGGTGTAGCGCCGAGTGATATTCAGGTCTACCTCGAAGGTCATAGAGGACGTGATCCTACAAATCCAGATCAGTAATGCTCTCAGGCGGCTACAGAGCCTCTGGTATATCTAAATTTACAAAATTAGCACTATCGAGTTGTCATGAAACAAGTTTATGTAATTGTGTGATTTTGTTCTTTGAAGGCGGCATATGGTGACCAAATGATTGCTCGATATGGAGATGGTTATGACCGGAGAAACGCGCCTATTGATCCTGAGGCCGTTTACAGTAGTGGTGGTGGAAAACCTCATGGCCGGTTAGATTTCTTTAAATTTCAATCTAATTTTATAATTTAAGTAAAAATACATATTTTGAATTTGCTATATTTGGTCAATATTTGTAGGTATCCATTATTTGACAAAGTCATTGACTCGACTCAGGTGCCGTCGCGTCAAAGAGCGGGATCGTCGCGGTCAGCAAGTCGTAGCATAAGTAGTGGCGACGACAACGCGGAGGTTGTAAGGCTGCGTGAAAAAATAAGACAGCAGGAGCGATAGCAGCAGTGGTTCCAAGCTCAACTTGCACAACAGAATGCAATACTGCAGGTAAATCTTAATTGTTACAACATAGGTTAAGTTACATTCTTACTAACAAATTTGATCTTTCAGCAAATAGCGACCCAACAAAATATACAAGTGCCACCACTAGTACCTCCACCTTTTGCACAGGCCGGTTGGCCATCAGCTTCACCTCAGGTACGATAGTCAAGGATTCAAATGTTAGTTCATAGTCATTGCAAAATATGGTCACTCTAAATAAATATTATCCAATTAGTTATCTTTCAAACTAATCTTGTCCATTTATCTTTTATAGCCTTTTCACACCCCACCACCTAATTTAGCGGCACCGGGAGACTCACACGTTGATCCAACTTCGAATTGGGCGGATCAATTCATTGGAAGTGGCGGATCAATTCAACCAGGTGATGGAGGTGGCCAAACTTAAGTGAAACATTATTGTTGTATGAATTTGTTCGATATGATACTTGTATGAAGTTTGTGAACTTTGATTATGAACCTGTGAAGTTTATGTATGTGGATATATGAATTGTGTACTTGCGTGCAATTTCTGATTGTGAATTATAATTGTGGATGAAATTTGATTATATATAATGTTTGTCGTTGGTTCTGGGGTTTCAATTTGGGCTGTTAGTCTGGGAAGCTTAACTTCCGACGGTTGTTGGGCGGCCGTCGGAAGTTTGCGGGGCTTAACTTTCGATGGCCAGGAAACCGTCGGAAGTTAAGAGATGGCCGTCAGTTGCCGTCTGCGCGGGTAACTTCCGACGGTTTTACCCGGCCGTCGGAAGTTAATAAACTTCCGACGGTATTGGTGTGAAGCCGTCGGAAGTTGCAAATTTCCGACGGGTTTGGTCCGACAAGCAAACTTCCGACGGCTTAGCGCTATAACTTCCGACGGTTTAGCCGTAACTTCCGACGGTTTAGCCGTCGGAAGTCACCAGTTTTGTTGTAGTGAACCTGCTACCTCTTGACCATGCAATGCAGTGCAATACGGGTGCGTCTTTCTTTATTTTTGGACCAGTGCCTTGCTAGCCATGTCCAAGGGTCAGATAGATCCTCATAGTGTGTACAATGGGTCCTGTTGTCATAATGATAGATCGTAAAGAAATCATGGTGGGTCTGAATCAATGCAGTCAGTTTACTAATGCGTCAACGTCAAGCTTTCAGAGGTAGGAACCGTGTTGCTGGTCGTCTTTTCTAATCATGTGTTGGCGTGTAGCTGTGGAGTGGGACTGGGCTGCCAAAGGTAAGGTAGGCCGGCATATGAATTGAATGGATGAGAAATTGCAAGTGTAAAGATACATATACAGGTTCACATTTTCTCAGGGACATGCTTTTATGGTCCTTGTAGACAGTTTCTACGAGACTTGTAGGGGGTAGTCAGGAAAATAAGACTCCCTTCGCTACTTTTGCTGACTCCTTATTTTTCAAAAAAAAAAGAACTTTTCCTGACTCCTTATCAGGTGTTCCGATGTAGGCAGCGGTGGAACCGGGGCATGCATGGCACTGCGATAGGCAGCACCACGGCCCCATGAACATTTCTAATATCCAAATTCTTGTTTCTCTCTGAGGGGTTTTCTTATTGAAATTATTGAATCTAGCGGTGTTAAAGCTACAGGAATTGTCGTAGTTAAACCTAGATGAAGGTAGTTGATTTTTTTCCCCAAGAAGAGATATAGGAATCGACGCAGTTTATCACAAAATAATTTGGTTGTTGATTGCATCTTCTTTTAAAAAAATCAATTCGTGAACATTTGTTTTATGATTTCATAGTTTGAACGTGATCAGGCTTATGGTTGTTTATGGCGAAGATGAAATAAAAAAAAGGGTAGTTCGTGCGAATTTTCCTTTTCTATCTTTTGCATTTAGGTATCTCAAAAGTTCAATATTTTTATTATCTAAATCCTTAATAAATACTCCCTCCATCCAAAAAAAATTATTTTAGATATTCAAAGATAAATTAACAAGTAAGGAAATTTTATCTGCTTGTTTATTTACTTGCTCCTATTTTTATGCCATCTTTGGCACTAATCGGTTGCTGCATGTACATGCATATACTAAATGACGTAAAATAATTTATTTTTTAAATTTTTGAATGACTTATTTTTAGGACGAAGAGAGTACATTGGTAATGAAAAATATGGCATATATACAAGAGATTTTGTAATTCACTAAGATCTAATTGTTCGATCTCTACCTCTCTACTACTAATAAAGCCATAGGGCCAATCGCGTCGCTCGGTTATTGGTCCGCCTCCGTCAAATACGGGTTCTCCTGCAATCAGTACCAACAAGTGGGCCTCCTGAATTGCGCCGTCTTCCACTCCCTATCCTGCTCCCCTTCATCCTCTCCGCACTTCCGTCTCACTCCAACATCGCGCTCCCCTTCAAATTGTTTTCGAGTTTGAAGCAGCTCCTCTCTGATGCCTTCTGGGCTCTCTCATGCTTATCTTTTTTTTTAGATAAGGGAGATGTTCCAGCCTCTGCATGCGCACACACTACTCTCATGCTTATCTGACGGAACTGCTAAGGTCAAAGCTGCCAGTGAATCTAGAGTGTTCCCTCGCCTCATGGCACTTGTGATGTAATTGCAATTTTCAGTAGTCAGTTTTCCTTATATCATTCTGATATGGCAGATGATTGAATTCCAAACTCCTACTATTTTTAATTTAGGCACCCTTCGGTCTCAGTGCTCATTCCAGCTCTGCGCACTGTGGGCAATATTGTAACTGGGGATGATTTGCAAACTAAGAGCTAAACTCAGTTGGCGAACCATAGTATATGCAGCTCTGCAGATTTAGGTCACATGGATAATTAGCTGACACCTTGTCTATTGCTGTTCAAGTTTATCTTGATTGGAATGGATATGCATCCTAATTCCAGCCACAGATAGGCAGTGGCACTATGGTTTCCTTTTGCACACCTGGATATACTTTTTTCTTGAAAATGTACATCTGAAGTTCCATTCAGACTGGTGTCATGAAATTTCAATGAGTGATCAAGCAAAGAAAAAAACATTGTATAAATAATTAATAGTGTGTTGACTGAGATTTAATTTCTCTGTTAATGACTGTAGTATCATTTAGTATTGCCCAATGCTTGGATCGGTTCCTGATTTTGATCAAGGTAGCTAAACTGGATCCAGGAATAGCAGATGTTCATATAACCCTTCTTTTTGGTGATTGGTGAAAATCTGGGATTGCACATGCAAAGATCTGGATATCAGATGAAAAGTATCTGTATATAGGGTCAGCAAACAATGATTGGAAATCCTTTATTCAGGTATATCTGACAAAAATGAGTTCTGTTACATTAATTTGCAGTTTAGCACTGAGAAAACAAAGTGGTACATTTGCAGTTCAGGTATATGAGCAATTGGATTAGAGTAAAAGAGAGGCGTACAGGAGGTCAATCAGCTAGCAAGGAATCCCCTTTCTGACTTGTTCACGGTAGACTATGTAGAATTTTTCCTTTTTGCATTATTCTACTTGGCAGTTATGCAAATGTTAGTGACAACGGTTGTTGCACTGAATAATAACACAATGAATATGAAGTGCGAGATTGTTCAAAATCTAGAGTGCAGTAGTGCTGGTTGGTTTTCAAGCAACTGGAAGTCTGGAACTCATTGAAATGGTACAGTACATACCTGCTGTGCTCAATGGCAATGTGGGTGATGCTGAGAGCCTGATGTTCATTTGAGTACTCATTCTAAATGTTCCGTTTGAATTTCTAAACTTTTTTTCGCTTTGTGTGGGTGCAGATCAAGCTCAGAAAGGAGCAGAAATCACTGGTGTGGACGTCCAAGACGCTGGCATGAGACCTTCAGTGAGTATTTGGTCGTGGTTCAGGAACAGAAAGAAACCGCAACAAGTTGGCCCGTTTATCCCTTTTATTGCTTTCCTTGGTAGCCTGGAATTGAACTTCATAAGAACGCATAGCTTTGTGTAGAAAGCAATTTAAGCTATTAATGAAGTTTTATCCGCACGAAAAGAAAGCTATGAATGTTGTATGATCCGAGGAAGTTATAAAAAAAATCCTTGGAAGAGCAACTCGACAGTTAGACCCTTTTGTCAGTTCAGACAAGAAAAAAGAGTCTGCCTTTTCTACCTACATGTCCAGACTGAGACTGTACCCGTCATATGAATCTTGAACAGTGGAGATGCATCCTAAGATGTTAACAGAGGCTAACTGATGAGGACATCACTCCTTTGGATACAAACAATAATCCTCCACGGAATGTTCAAGGTCCAATCACTAGAGCTCGAGCACGACAATTGAATCTAGAGGTGAGCTCGTTCCTAAACTCCTCTTCATATGATTATGAGAATAGATTGCTACCGAATAATTATATTGTGATTAGGAACCATGGAGAAGGCCAAGGAATACTTGGAGAAGGGCTTGGAGGCGTGGAGAACCAGCAAGGACATACAAGTCAAGAGGGAGGCCCAAACCAACTGACCTCGGGTCTGTTTTTGGGCTCCAAGAGCAGTCTGCGCTAAAATGGACGCCCAGGTCACATATGGACTCGGATTTGGGTGATCTTTACATGGATGGAAAGCTAAGAAGATAACCTTTCAAATGGCGCTGGTCCCAGGCCCAAATTCATCAGGAGTCAACGGGAAAATATTCCACAAGTTGATGTCCAGAATCTTTCTCAGTGTTGCGCCACTGTCTTTGGTCCTTTGGGCCGTGTATCTTGTCTTGGCCCACTAGGGTTGCGACCAGGGGGTCTTGGCCGCCCCAAACTCCTCTTATCCAGCCACAACTCCCCTCCTCTAGGGTTGGGTTTTGCTTAGTTCATTTCTGTCAAGAACAGGACGCCGTTCTTCGGTTGTGGAACCCCACTCGTGAGTTGAATCAATTGCTTTCTGTGATTTGGTTGCTTCTCCGTGCACTTGCTTGTGTTCTTCGATTCACAGGCAAGAGTAAGCCTTCTTGGCGAGGTCAATCGAGCAGCAGCTAGGTTGATAACCAGAGGATTCGTGGTGCTAAGATTGCAGGGTTCATTTCTTTGGATTTGAAGCCGGATCGGTGTGTCTCGAATCCGCCCAAATCGATAGTTATCTGAACCTTTCGGAAGATCGGGAATCCAAGTCTTATCATGTGGTAATCAGAGCAAAGGTATACCGTCAGGTTCGCATCGAATCCCTCTAGTTCGAGTATTTTTTTTTCAACCTACAGTCCACAGCCATATTGTTTTTCCCCTTCCTAGAACCTTCCGCGCCATAGCCTCTGCATTTGTTAGTTTCAGAGTTCGTAGTGTTGAATTTGTGTCCTTGTCAAAGTCTTGTTGCTGGTTGGGGTCGTGTTAGAGTCCAGTTTATGTGTTTTCCCCTCCTTTTGCATCAAACCCTAGCTGCCACCACAATTTTTTGTGCACGTTATTTCCTTTCTATCCTCCAATTTGGAGTGTATCTTAAAGCACGAATAAATTTGGTCTTTCACTTGCTGGAGCTCCAGTTTTCTGTGTTACTTCTTGTGTGCTCCTGAATCAAGGAAAAAATATCCAAAAAAAGAAACAAAGAGAAAAAAATAACAGCCCAAAAAAATTGAAAAAAAAGAGGGCAAAAGAGGAACAACATCTGCAGGAGCACATGGAGAAGAGCATAGTGAGCTGTGTTGGTGTGTGATGTCTTGTGCTTTGTTTGTGGCCCTTTTTGATCAACATATTTGTTCTCTACCTTGTTATCACAACTCTGGTACTTGGAACACTTTAGACCAGCAACAAGAACAATAACTTGGGACTATAATTCAGCATTGCTATCGGTTACTAATTTTTGTGCCACATATATATTTATCTCTATGCCTTCCCAAGCTCCACATATTCCTTCAGATCAGTACAGAAAGAGGACCCTTGCAATCTTGGTGTCACCTCCTCACAAGCATCACGAACCAGCCGCCGATTGCACCAACTCTTGTTTTGTGATTGGTAAGAACTTTTGCAAGTGCTTGTGGAGGAGCTGCCATTTTGCATGATTGAGAGGCACCACTACAGCTTGTAGTCTTTTATTAGGGATAACCTTCACTGCTTGCTGCCGTGTTGGTGTTTGTAATGGCAGGGGATGAACAGGCAAACTCTCCCAAAGATTTCAATGAGTGTGTTAGTAGAGCTCAACTTCAAGCTGCCATGGAGGGATGAATGATGCAATCAAGAAGGCTGTCACCGATGCACTAATTGATCTCAAGCTTGGTAGCAGCATAGAGAGGTTGGATAGGCGGATATCTACTTTAACCGATAAGGTTACAGAGTTAGAAAACCATCTACCAAATGAGGAAGATACGGGAGGAAACAACTCGAATGAAGATGCTGTTTTTGATGAGGATGGAAACATAGATGCTGCAGCCACCCGAACAGCGATGCTACGACATCGTCTACGTGAGAACAGGAGAGGTATGGGTGGTCATCGACATCAAGGTCACGCCCAACATGCTCCCGATGATCCTTATGCTAAGGTAAAGTTCACAATTCCATCTTTTTCGGGCCATTATGATGCTGAGGGGTATCTTGATTGGAAGATGACAGTAGAGCAGAAATTTAGTGCCCACCTTGTTCCTGAAAGACATAGAGTTCGACAAGCCTCTAGTGAGTTTAAGGATTTTGCAATCATTTGGTAGAGTGGGTTAGCTGTAGAAAATGCTTTACCGACCATATGGGAACAACTTAAGGTAGCTATGCGTGATCGTTTTGTTCCCCCTTCCTACCATAGAGACTTGCGTAAGAAATTGATGCGCTTAGAGCAAGGAGAGAAATCTGTCCAAGATTACTATGGGGAGCTCCAAAAGGGCGTGATGCGTTGTGGTGTTGTGGAGGGGCCTGAGGATTCTATTTATCATTTTTATTCGGGTCTAAGGCGTGAGATTCAGGACATTGTTGATTATAAGGAATTTAACACTATCAACCGGTTGTTTCAGTTTGCTATACTTGCAGAGAAGGAATTGCAAGGATGTGAGCAGCAAGGCAGGGGCAAGTCCACCACCTCCTACACGCCACGAACAATGACATCAACGGGGCTGAACAAGTCTGCAACTTTCCGGATGCCACCACCACCAGCTAGCAAGCGACCAGCAGCTTCGGGAGTTGCTGCAGTGCCCACACGGTCCTCCGATTTAGGTAAAAATTCTGCGCAGGTACCCGCAAAGAGTTCATCATCCATGGCATCAACGGGGCGCACCTCTGGCATCCAATGCCACCATTGCCATGGGCTTGGCCATGTGCAGAAGGACTGCCCAAGTCAGCAAGCATACATTGCTACAGAGGATGGCTACATCAGCACCTCTGACATTGAAGATGAAGAAGAGAAAGAAAATGATGATGGTGAAGAAGAGATCCTTGGCGGAGAGGATACAACGACCTATAGGAGCGCCATTGTTCAGCGGGTGCTCAACACACAAGTGCAACAGCCCGACCAGCTGCAACGCCACAATCTATTTCAGATTTTCTTCATCATCAACAACCGACGTGTGCGAGTCATTATTGATGGAGGTAGTTGCAATAATTTGGTAAGTTCTGAGTTGATCAAGAAGCTTGGCTTGACCACACGGCCACACCGACATCCATACCATATTCAGTGGCTAAATGATTTGGGAAAGGCTAAGGTAACACAAACTTGCAGAGTTTCTTTTTCCATTGGGTCATATTCAGATTCGGTTGATTGTGATGTGGTACCTATGCAAGCTTGTTCACTTTTGTTGGGTAGGCCTTGGGAACATGATAATGATGCCACACACCATGGTAGAAGTAACAAATACACCTTTGTGCATAAAGGAAAGAAATATACTTTGCTACCTTTGACCCCTGCTGAAATTGTACAAGCTGAGAAAGAGCGAGCTGCTAGTTTGAATGACACAAAATCTGAAAATCAACAAGTAGCAAAATCTACTTTTCCACATAAAAGGGATAAACCTGCACCTAATTCTAAGAATGAGGGCATTAAATTGAAGGGTGGAGTTATGCTTGCAACAAAATGTGACTTTGCTGAAATTTTTGTAGATGATGTTTGCTATGTCTTGCTTTACAAACAAGCTTTGTTTTCACTTGATGATATCTCTAGCTCGATACCTCCTGCTGTCACTAACCTTTTGCAGGAGTACGAGGATGTTTTTCCAGCTGAGGTACCACCGGGGCTGCCACCTGTGAGAGGAATAGAACATCAAATCGACTTGATTCCGGGGGCAACTTTGCCCAACCGAGCAGCCTACCGAACCAACCCCGAGGAGACTAAGGAAATTCAGTGACAAGTCCAAGAACTTTTGAACCGTGGGTATGTACGTGAGAGCCTTAGTCCTTGTGCTATTCCTATGATTTTAGTTCCGAAGAAAGATGGTACTTGGCGTATGTGTGTTGATTGTAGTGCTATCAATAATATTACAATTCGGTACCGTTATCCTATTCCTAGGCTTGATGACATGCTTGATGAGTTGTGCGGTTCTATAATTTTCACAAAGATTAATTTGCGAAGTGGCTACCACCAGATTAGAATGAAACTTGGAGATGAATGGAAAACAGCTTTTAAAACCAAATTTGGGTTGTATGAGTGGTTAGTAATGCCTTTCGGTTTGACTAATGCACCTAGCACTTTCATGCGCTTAATGAATGAGGTTTTGAGGGCTTTCATTGGATGATTTGTGGTAGTTTACTTTGATGATATCTTGATTTATAGCAAGTCTTTGGATGAACACATGGATCACCTACGTGCTGTTTTTAACGCTTTACGTGATGCTTGTTTGTTTGGTAACCTTGAGAAGTGCATCTTTTGCACGGATCGAGTCTCTTTCCTTGGCTATGTTGTTACTCCACAGGGAATTGAGGTGGATGAGTTAAAAATTGAAGCAATCAAGAGCTGGCCGGTTCCCCAAACCATCACGCAGGTGAGGAGTTTTCTTGGTCTTGCAGGATTCTACCGTCGTTTCATCAAAGATTCCAGCACCATTGCAGCCCCCTTGCATGAGTTGACAAAGAAAGGGGTGGTGTTACATTGGGGAAAGGCACATGATGAGTCCTTCAATCCTTTGAAGGGCAAGCTTACACACGCACCATTGCTGCAACTTCCGAACTTTGGTAAGACTTTTGAGCTTGAATGTGATGCTAGCGGAGTTGGCATTGGGGCTGTTTTAATGCAAGATGGTAAACCCGTTGTATACTTTAGTGAAAAACTGCATGGTCCTATTTTAAATTACTCCACGTATGATAAGAAATTGTATGCTCTTGTACGTTTTTTAGAAACGTGGCGTCATTATTTGTGGCCTAAGGAGTTTGTTATCCATTCCGATCATGAATCGCTTAAGTATCTTCGCTCTCAAAATAATCTGAACCGTCGACATGCAAAGTGGGTAGAGCTGATTGAATCTTTCCCTTATGTTATCAAACACAAGAAAGGGAAGGATAATGTGATTGCGGATGCTTTATCTAGGCGATATACCCTGTTGTCCCAACTTGATTGTCGTCTTTTTGGACTTGAATCGATAAAAGAACAATATGCACTTGATCCTGATTTTAAAGATGTGTTGCTGAATTGTAGAGAGGGACGTACATGGAACAAGTTTGTGATCAATGATGGGCTATTGTTTAGAGCTAACCGCCTATGCATTCCAGTTGGTTCCGTTCGTCACTTATTGTTACAGGAAGTGCATGGAGGAGGGCTGATGGGACATTTTGGTGCTAAGAAGACGGAGGATGTTTTAGCCTCACATTTCTTTTGGCCAAAGATGAGAAGAGATATTGAGTGATTCGTGGCGCGTTGCACCACATGTCAAAAAGCTAAGTCACGCTTGAATCCGCATGGTTTATACATGCCTCTTCCCGTTCCTTCTATTCCTTGGACAGAAATTTCAATGGACTTTGTTTTGGGATTGCCTCGAACTAAGAGGGGGAGGGATAGCATCTTTGTGGTGGTGGATCATTTTTCTAAGATGGCACACTTCATACCATGTCATAAGAGTGATGATGCTGTTCATATTGCTGACCTCTTTTTCAAAGAGATTGTTCATTTGCATGGTATGCCTTCAACTATTGTTTCAGATCGCGATGCTAAATTCTTGAGTCACTTTTGGCGCACTCTGTGGAACAAGTTGGGGACAAAGCTGCTGTTCTCTACAACATGTCACCCACAAACCGATGGACAAACAGAGGTGGTGAACCGCACCTTGGGCACCATGTTGAGGGCTGTTTTGAAGAAAAATTTGAAGGTGTGGGAAGAATGTTTGCCTCTAGTGGAGTTTGCATACAATCGGGCAACACATTCTACCACCAAGGTAAGTCCTTTTCAGGTAGTGTATGGTTTCAACCCCCTTACTCCAATTGATATATTGCCTTTACCTGCTAGTGAGAGGATTCATAGTGATGCCAAGAAACGTGATGAATTTATTTTGCAAATGCATGAGACAACTAAGCACAACATTGAGAAGATGAACGAAAAGTATAGAATTACTAGTAGTAAAGGTAAACAAGAAATTAAACTTCAACCAGGAGATTTAGTTTGGTTACACCTTAAAAAGGATAGATTTCCAGAATTGAGAAAGTCTAAGTTGATGCCCAGGGCAGATGGTCCTTTCAAAATAATTGAGAAAATAAATGATAATGCATATAAGCTTGAGTTGCCTCCCGAATTTGGGGTTAGTCCCACCTTTAATATTTCAGATTTAAAGCCATACTTGGGAGAAGAAGATGAGCTTGAGTCGAGGATGACTCCAATTCAAGAGGGAGAGGATGATGAGAACATCACTCCTTGGATACAAACAACAATCCTCCACGGAATGTTCAAGGTCCAATCACTAGAGCTCGAGCACGACAATTGAATCTAGAGGTGAGCTCGTTCCTAAACTCCTCTTCAAATGATTATGAGAATAGATTGCTACCGAATGATTATATTGTGATTAGGAACCATGGAGAAGGCCAAAGAATACTTGGAGAAGGGCTTGGAGGCGTGGAGGACCAGCAAGGACATACAAGTCAAGAGGGAGGCCCAAACCAACTGACCTCGGGTCTGTTTTTCGGCTCCAGGAGCAGTCTGCGCTAAAATGGACGCCCAGGTCACATATGGACTCAGATTTGGGTGATCTTTAGATGGATGGAAAGCTAAGAAGATAACCTTTCAAATGGCGCTGGTCCCAGGCCCAAATTCATCAGGAGTTGACGGGAAAATATTCCACAAGTTGGTGTCCAGAATCTGTCTCAGTGTTGCGCCACTGTCTTTGGTCCTTTGGGCCGTGTATCTTGTCTTGGCCCACTAGGGTTGCGACCAGAGGGTCTTGGCCGCCCCAAACTCCTCTTATCCAGCCGCCACCCCCCTTCTCTAGGGTTGGGTTTTGCTTAGTTCATTTCTATCAAGAATAGGACGCCGTTCTTCGGTTGTGGAACCCCACTCGTGAGTTGAATCAATTGCTTTCTGTGATTTGGTTGCTTCTCCATGCACTTGCTTGTGTTCTTCGATTCGCAGGTAAGAGTAAGCCTTCTTGGCGAGGTCAATCGAGCAGCAGCTAGGTTGATAACCAGAGGATTTGTGGTGCTAAGATTGCAGGGTTCATTTATTTGGATATTTATTTGGATTTGAAGTCCGATCGGTGTGTCTCGAATCCGTCCAAATCGATAGTTATCTGAACCTTTCGGAAGATCGGGAATCCAAATCTTATCACTAACCGTGTCAGATAAGGCAAAAGCATCTCACCTCACATATTCAGGGGCCATATAGTAACTTTCATCATATTCCCCTTGGCCGCATCCTATATTCCCCTTCCATCCAGAAGACATGCTTGACCACATGCTCATCTCCTACCTCTAACTAACCGTGTCAGATAAGGACGAGGACGAAGCATAACGATGAAGCAGCTCCTACATCTAGCACTGCTAGCTCGTGCATCTCTATAGCCACCGCCGCGCCACGCTAGGCCATGCGCCGTGGAGCTGCTGACTGTTGTTGCCGCCCAGCAATAGGACCTGATTGGTTGCCGCCAGCGAGCGACGCACCCGTTCTGTTGCAGTGGAGCACAGCATGTTGGCCTGTAGTCCGGGAGTGATGGACTTCTACACGTCGTAGTCTGTGTCCATGGCCCCCTGCGAGGGGCCTGCAGCCTGCTGGAGTGCAAGGTTGGTGGCGGCGCGGTGACACCGATGGAGGAGAGGCAGAGCATGAATTCTCTCTCACGCATCTAGCTAGCATTCTCATCTCAGTTGCCAGTGAGGCAAAGAAGTACATTTCTATTCTTGGATTTGATTTGTTTTGGATTTGAATTTGGTGTGGTACAATAGCTGAAAATCAATTTGGACAGAAACTTTTTTTCTAGACAGCTAAAAATGAATCTGCCAAAATCTTCCCGCTTGTCTTGCAGGTACAAGTCTGGCAAAAGGATGTCTAAACTAGAAGTCTAGATAAGATATTTCTTTTCCTGGGTTTTCCCCTTTTTCTGATGGTTACCACCCCCTTGTTTTCCCTTCATCCATACTCTAGGCTACAGTAGCAATCTGGAATAGATCGAGATTCTGAAAATCATGAGAAACTTTTACTTCTTATTCTTCTCTTTTTTTGTCTCCTATTCAAAAGTCTAGGAATAGGTCTAGCTCATGTATAGGATTAAATAACAAGCAAATGTGTGAAAATGTTTTACTAAAGTAATAGGTTGTTTTTTGTCCGATTATATGCTGTCAGATCGTGCTGATTCTTTTTCTTTTTGGTCTTGATTTTTGTTTGATTCATTCATATATTTTTCCTTTTGGATTGGAAATTTCGCACAAATGGAAGTGGAGCAATATGATTTGTTATCTTAAATACGTTCTACACTTTCTGACAAATTTTGTTTGGGATTTTTCTAAATTGATGTCTGGATTCGTTATTTCTTGCAATGTGTTGCCATGGCTAAAAGGAAGCTTTCAATCACTTTATGTTGATGTTGTTTTAGCTTGAAACATTATTTTTCAGCTGCATCCAAATTACATTGGAGTGAGGAATCACCTATGGGTTTAACTTACTATAGAAATAATATTTATTTGCTAATTTGGATGGAACGTATTGTCATGGATGTTGGAGATAAGAGAGAGAACATGAGATGGAGATGAACTAGCAACTCCCCTATGCATTCTCTCCGTGAACGGATGCTAACGACACTAGGGGTGGTCACCTGCCGCCGACCCGCTGTATGCACCAATTGTTTTCCGAAAATCAAATCCTAGGTTTCAATAAATTGCACATACAACTCTTAAACTTGACCTAGAATTTTGTACATTAGCATGTTATTATTTTTATCAAATGCATTATTTTTTGGATATTCAGCAAGTAGTATCTTAAACTTTTGGAACAAGATCCATATACTTATATCTTTTGCAAACCTAGCCATGCTCTTCTCTTGTTGCTTTAGGTCTCTCCATTGCCTAGGTCATGATGCATTTTGACCGGGAACCCACGGACATAGACCTAGTAAAGATAATATTTGTTCAGCAACCTCATGTTTATTTCCTGGTTCCACCACTGACTAAGAAGAGGCACCAAACAAACTATAATTGCTCCTCACCATTAAATGCATGATGGGTCCAGGCAAAAAGAAGCTAACCGGACCCGTAAGTTTACTTCGGCAAATTTTGGGGGCAATTAGGTGTCGTAGAGTTCACTTATCGAGATATGTGATAAACAACGAGATAGTTTCACTAGCGAGTAAGGAATCACACCGGGAGTGCTTCAATACACTGCTTCATAACGGTTCATCATAGATGGCTACTAACCCCTCATCCTAGACGGATTAGCTAACATTTGAGATTGAGGGTCTATGATGATCCGTCGGATTTCTCATGGCAAAAAGAACAGTCTGCAACAGTATGTCATGATATCAAGATCATTGACGTGTGTTGCCAATCATCGTCTCTTACTCATCATTATGATATAGGAGTATAGTATATCTGGGGCCAAGCAGGCACAGGAAATTGCTAACAATGACTTACGGATGTACATACTTTGCAAGATTACCATCCTAACCACAATATTCTTGATGCCCTCTTTGATCAGTGAATCTGCATTGGAGTAGTAAAATTTCTCCTTTGTCCAAACAAGCTTCAGATATAATTATGGTCCCAACGAGAAGAAAGAGAGCAATTCATCGCCATTTTTTTTTATAAAAAGCCACTCCCCTCACCCATTAGAACAAGGTTCAACAGCTCACATGTATTCCTTTACTCTATGGTAAACAAAAATCATTTCATCCTCCAGCAAACAGTGTGCAATTAATTTGCGTTTCACCAATCCAGTACATAGGGAAAGAATGCGTCCAAAGAGAGGGAACATGGATCAATAATAGCGCAACGAAGAGGACATGATGGCCAATCACGCAAATAATCACCTGACAAGATTGTTTTATACACTCATTATTGTTTTTATGCTTACAGAAGCACAGTACCGGACCCACACATGTTATAGCACCGGAGATGATAGGATAGCTAGGTAAAGAAGCAGCTAGTGTGATGGCTGTACCGGGATAAGGAGGATCTTCTCCTTCCGGTGCACCGTCACCCCAAATGACTCTGTCATGTCTACATTCATGGATCCAGCAGGTAGCTTCCAGTCGAAGCGGTACATGAGGTTTGCCAGCATGATCTCTATGGTGGAAATTGCAAAGTTCATACCTGGACACATCCTTCGCCCAATTCCAAACGGCAAGAACAAGAAGTCATTTCCATTATAGTCAGCAGTGGCAGTGCTGCTACCTTCCATAAATCTCTCAGGCACAAACTCATCTGCCCTTTCCCAGGAGCTAGCATCCCGGCTAATAGCCCAACCATTAATGAGGACGCGTGTGCCTGCGGGGATTGTGTATCCCTCTGTATCACAGTCGGCCAAGCAAAGATGAGGCACCAAAAGCACAAGGGGTGGGTGTAGCCGGAGCGTCTCTTTGATCATCTTCTGTAACCATGTGGTTTCCACTTGGCACCGTCCTCCTCACCTCAGCTTGTAGCTTTGTCATGAGCCACGGTTTCTGTATCAGCTTAGCCATTGCGAAATCCAGCACTATGGATGATGTGTCCGTGCCAGCTTGAAACATATCCTTCATATACATGAGGATCAGTAGCATCAGGTATACCTTGTATATAATAGGCATTATAATCTTTCATGGATTTTAAATAAACCCTGGATATACTGAATAGATTATAGAATGTATCGAGATGATTTACGGGCATACCACTAATATTGCTTTAATATTGTCTCTGGTGAGTCCATATTCTTGTTCAACTGAGAGCAAAACGTCGATGTAGTCGCTGATCTTGCCATCACCGTGATTCACTAATGACTTGCTAACATGGCCAGCGATGAGCGTATCAAGAAAGTTGCCCCATCTCTTGATCACCTTCTCTGCTTTGGCACAGACCACCCTCCGCACCACGCCCAGCCTCGCCATGCTTGGGAAGTAATCTTCCAGGTTGAACCCTCCTAGGAGCTTGGAGTTTGCATCGGTCAGCTCGCGGAACAGCTTGTTCCGGCCTTCCTCCTTGAATAGCTTGCCCGACACGATGGTGCACATGATATCATTGGTGAAGAAGGGTAATAGCCCACTCAAGTCGACAGCCTTACCTATGGTAGATGTCTCTCCAATTTTTTCCATGACCAGCCGCACCTGCCAATTGATGATCATTATATACCATTCAGTATTTCAGTCTCATTAGTTAAAATTCAGATTCTCTTAAATTTAAGCGAATTCCAATTACACCACTAGGAAACAAAAATTGCTGATATTGATCAGAAAATCCAGTTATAACATGAATTTTCTGTGATGAATAATATAAGTGGAATGCCTTCAAAAGAACCAAGAAAAAGCCTATGGACCAGTGGTTAGCCTCTTGCTTTGCACGGAGGACAATCCTTGGGTTGAAATCTTGCCTCAAACTCGCAACATGACTCTTGGCTGAATAGAGATTATGTAGCCGGTAGGCTCGAGAGGTTGTTTTGTGTGCTTTCAGAAACTGTGCAAATTTAAAATTCATTCAAACTGTTCGACTGGATTTTGTTAACAAAGGTTTGTAATTCACAAATTCTTGATATTCTTCTGACAAAAAATAATGAATAAAATTTTTAAATCTTGATCATGACTACTACAAATACTGACTAAAAACAATATTATATCCAACAAATTTAACATTTAAGGCATGACATCATTTTTTCTGAAGGTGTAGATAGAGTTCTGTTGTTTCTATGTCTAGAGATTCAGGCTAATTCCTATCTTGTCAAGCTTATCAAAAACCCTTTTTTTAGTTATATAAGCTTCGGATTGTGCATTACCTAAAGGTACGGGTTGTACTTTTGATATATGTCCAGAGATCCGGGCCTATTACTATTAGTATGGAAATTTATGGGGAAAATAACAATTTAGATTATGGCCCACAATGTAGAGTTGTAAATTAAGTGGTACCTCGTGCTCACGGATGAAGCGGTAGCTGCGGACCTTCTTCACCGTGAGAAGCTGCGTGGTGACGATCTTCCTGATATTGCGCCAGTGCTCGCCGTAGGGCGAGAAGGCGATGTCCGACGAGCCGTAGAAGAGGATGTCCGTGACGGCGGAGCCCGGCCAGGACGCGAAGACGTGGTCGTGCGTGCGCAGGACGGCCTGCGCGGCGCGAGGGGACGACACGACGAGTGTCGGGACTGAGCCGAGGCGGAGCAGCATGAGGCCGTCGCGGCCGTGCTTGGCGGCCAGGTCCCGGAGCGAGACGTGGGGGAGGGAGCCCACCAGGTGGAGGTGCCCGATGACGGGGAACCTGCTGGGAGGCGACGGGAGCTCCGCGAGCAGCTTCTCGCGAGGCGTTGCTGGTTTGGCCGTGGTCGCGAAGCGCGCGAGCAGGAGGAGGAGAGGGCAGATCACCAAGAGCGGCACGACGAGCGGCGGCACTTGCGAAGACGATGCCGTGCCCGGTTGCTCATGGAGGCCACTCTGCGCTAGCGCTTGAGCCATGACTGATGCCACTGCACGGCTCGTGAAACTAACGGGCCGGCTTCCACGCTGCTTTATTGCTGAAGATCTAGCACGTCCGGTCCATATGTACCGTGTCCTTATGTGGTCAGAGCTCTGTTGAGAGAGCGGGCCAGGTGACAATGACATGCATCCAGCTGTAGTGTAAAGAAAGCGGGATGGGCACTACTGTGGGTGGATATGATTAGCAATCGATCACTGTAGTGTAGTGTGACCAACAGCATATCACATGGCTTTGGATTTCTTAGTCCCGATCGGTAATGTGTCGTGGTGCGTGGTGCCGTGAAGGGAACCGAGACAGGGACAAGCGCCAGAGTCAGCCATGCGGAGCTAGGCGAAGCACGAGGATCGCGCGGTGATGATGAGGGGCCAAAATTAAGTGATCTCCGCAGGCAATTAGCCAACAGGTCCATTGTCAAACATGACCACATGCATGCTTTCGCAAAACATATATATGAACTGGTGGAGAAGTACGTGGCACCGGCATGTAATTTAAAAATCTAATAAATAAGAACTTTGTATTTATTAAAATTAAGTGAATAATAATTTTATATTTATTGAGAAGACAAATTCTAATTAATAATGTACAATTTAGCATTGTCAAACACTTAACCCAGACTACAATTATTTTTATTTAATAATTTAGCACATGATTCATAAAATCTAGGAAACAAAATTTATATTCGTATATAGAAAAACCTTGGGCCTCGTGTATGACGGGGATAACATAGGAACTTTGTAGGATTGAATTACTAAAAAGGAATACTCATGGTCCACATATGTCGTCCATGTACGCTAACATATACATCAAACGTTTTTACTATTGATTATGCAATAATTATTCAGGCAGTAATTATGATGCTAATTGAGTTTCCATACTTGTAGATCCATTATAATAGACATCGGCTGAAAGAGTAATCAGAAATTATAAAGAACAAATATTCCATGCAAGCCCGAAGAATCCGGAAGTTGATGCCATACATACCTGCATCAATCAAATATGAAGCAACAATAATTTTGTACCCTTACCATTTTGGGTCCTGGCTCTTCGTAATAGGACACAAAATAAGTCCTATTAATACCCTCTGACACTGAACCATCCATTTCACTAAATTATCTCATTGTTATTTCTTTCGTAAAATATAGGCAGAACCAAGCAAATAGAAGCTCTTTTTACAACTCTCAACCAATTACCAATTAAAAACATAGAAATTCAGTTACAAGGTCGGTTATCTCATTTTACACCAGAAGACTGTACCATTTGGTTCTTGAATTTCCTAGCAAAATGAATAGAAATAGATAAATCAGGTTGAGGTGCACATTGCCATGACACACCATCCCAAAAAAGGATAAAAGCTTATGTGATGTGTCATCGATCTTGTGCAAATGGTCAGTTCACAAATGCGATCTTGCCAGCACCTCTTGGGTCCACTACCAGCAGATTAGTGATCTCAAGCAAGATATAATCCCCAGCTTTTGTGCCGCCAGCTCGCTCAATGATATTCCCAGGCTTATACCTGCTCATAGACTGAGTTTCTAACAACAACAATAGAGTGAACTTTCTTAGGGACTTATAGTGCATCGCAACACTGTTCCAGTAATTAAATTTGGTGGTTTAGTTGACAAGCCCAGAAATCTCAACAAGTCGTGGTTGGTTGATAAATAGATACAATTCATCCTCGACAGGTTATTTAACTCTGTATAGCAGCAAGTTGACATAATCCATCCATCATGATGAACTCATCCATCTGTCCAAATAGGGAGAAAAGGGGAAATGTAGTACCTTTGCCTTGGGCGCGTCGGTGACACTAACAAATTCATTCAGTTGATGATGTTGTTAGATAACTAGGCAATTTTTGGTATATTTTAATTCCAAATATTACTAGCAATTTTATGGCATAAATGAGTGATAATGTGTGAATAAGATATGTGCATGTGTTCATGTTATTCTTACTAATAATAAGTATGAATAAAAAGTTAAACCAGAATAGGTTTAGAGTGTACCCCAAGGCGGGACCAGTGCTGGAGGCACCGGTTGCGCCGTTACCAGCTGGAATAGACATGCTATTCGACTACCCTTGCCTGAAGTAGCCGAACGATGTCGATGCAGGAAGAGGTTCGCAGTGCAGTCCCACGAACGGTCACTAGGAAGCAGACGAAGTAGTCATTCGTTCACGCCGGGAAGTAGACGAAGTAGTCGATCAGGGAGCGAGCAGTCGCATCAAGACGCTCCCCAAAAACCTGATTGCCCGCGTCCCGTGTAGGACCTTCAGCGAGCAGAGGTTCCGGAGGCCTGCTCTCGCTAGAGCTGTGCGCGCAGCACTAGCGATGGGAATGGCAGAAAGCAGCAGAGGGAGAAGGGAGAGGTCTCCTAAGCAGGAGTACCTGGATCAAGTGCTGAATTGTGTGTATAGATGCGAGGAGGAAGGGGTGGTTTATATAGGCGTGGAGGTGCCTCAGGTTCAACGAACCTGGACGTTGTAAAGAGCTTTGATGAGCGGCAGTTAATGAGGTTCAACGAACCTGGACGTCGTAAAGAGCTTTGATGAGCGGCAGTTACTGGTGTGATTCTCCAGTCATTACTGTCAATATTTATTCTCTGTTTTAATGCTCTTAACGGCAAAATGTTCTTCTCATCTCAGCACATCACGTCGCACCGCACCGCACCTGCACATCACGTCCGGCCGCGCACGCACACTGCACCGCCCGGCCGGCCGCGCCGCGCCTCGCCCACGCCAACGCCCACGGCCTCGGCCCGGCTCAGCGAGGCGAGCAAGCGCGCGCGCGTGGTTCACCGACCTCCTCTTACCGGCTTCACAAGTGGTATACACAAAGTCCACACTTTAAGCCGGTTGAGATCCTCCTCAAATCCCGGTACGGAATTAAGCAATTGATTTCCTAGCATTTAATAGTGGGCTTTAAATTCTTTTATTGTATTGATTAGAATAAATGGACCAAGCCCATAATTCCAACAGATGTCCAGCGTATGATAGCCATGTGGTGATACATCTGAAAAGCAATGATCTAAAAAGAAAATGATAAAACAACTGATCAAAGAAAGTTTCCCTAAAAAAACTGATCAAAGAAAGTAGTGTCAGACCCAGAGCCACGGGACTGGGTACATAACGTAGTTTAAAGAGATCTAAGAGATTAAGTCCATCTCATCTCTTATTCATCTTGTTTATCTCTTATTTATTCCATTTAAATAGGAGATAAGGCTAACCGATACAGGAGGAATCTACTCGAGATATGTTCTGGTACGATTCCTCAGCCGGTGTTGGTTAGTATCTTTGTAACCCTGGCCTCTCGGATATATAAGGGAGGACAGGGACCCCACTCAAAACAGACGATCTCCAGATCATTCTACACCAAAGGAATACAAACCACCATACAGGACGTAGGGTATTACGCACCTTGCGGCCCGAACCTGTCTAAATCTTGTGTTCCTTGCACCTTCGAGTTCCTGATCTCGGCGTCTCCTCACCCAAAACTTACCACCTTGGGTATATCCCTCGGTGGGTAGCCGGTTAAACATAGACAGCTAACGTGCCAGGTAGGGGAGCGCGTCGAAGATCCACCGGCAAGCTCGATGGCATCTTTCAAATTCACCAAGTCAGTTCCCTCTCAGGGTACGACATTTGTTTTTGGCTCGTGGGTCTGCATCGCAGATGGTGTGGGCGATTTTCGACGGTTCCTTGTTGACATGAAGCCAAAGACTTTCGCTGCGGATCCCCGCAGCAGCCTTGACAAGTTCGTCGACGGGCTCGACAACTTGTCGATCCATGCTTCTGCAACAAAGATCAAGGCGGAGACTGCTCCAGGCTCGACTTCATCTAGTGTTGCAGCAATTTCTCTTGGGTTGGATTCGTTCCAATCTAAGAATTCGCGTAACCAATCTCAACCCAGTTCACGCGATGTGGCCACTGATCGTCAGGGGGCCAACATCTCTAGGTCTCTCTACACGCTAGAGAGGGACCTGGACTCTTTGCTCCAAGCTAGAAGGCCTGAAGCCACCGCACGTCGGGGGGCTTCGGGTTGCTTTGGCGCCAGTGATCTGATGATCACCTCCATGCCGGATGGGCACATTGTCCATTGGAGGGGCATGGCGTCCTCCGATCTACTCGAGGTTGAGGGTTGACTTGTGGCCCATCTCGAGCCTTTGCCTTTCCAGGAAGGTAGGCCGTTGGCTACCGTGGCGGAGGAGTCGACAGAACTAGTCGACACGGGCTCCGATGAGCTCGCCTCCTGCCAGGTGCTAATGGCAGAAGAAGGCGAGGACGATGGAAATCTTCCCATCGTTGATTTTGAAGCGGTCTCCGAAGATGAGATCATAGCCAACGCCGGCGATGAGAACGACGCCGATCGTGAGGCGCGAAGGGCCAGGAACAGGGCCCGCACAATCCAGCGAAAGAGGGCCAACGAGCGTAGGCAATCTATGCATCGCGAGCTTGACCCTGAGTTTGCCGCCGTAAGTGAACGGGGTTTCAGGACTCCGGTGGCCAACATTGCCAGGGTGACAGCCATTCTTGAGCGCAGCCGTGATCCGGACGTGCATCAAGCACTTCTTTACACACAGAGGGCCTGGATCCAGCTGGATCAGCACAACTCGGCGTCTACCATTAGGGAGGAGCACGTGGGAGAGAGCCGGAGCCAGGCTCACAGCCGAACGGCTAGCGGTCACCCTCGACATCAACACAGCCACAACAATGACAACGCTCACGGGAGCCAGGCCCCTGGCGGGAGGCAGCAGCCACCTCCAGGGGGTAACCCGCGACAGGTAAATCATCGGCTCCCTACAGTGGACCTGCGCCAGCATATTAATGAAGGCCGTGATGCGCGGACTGTGATCTCCTCCAGGCGCAAGGTCTGCGAAGAAGTCGAAACCGAAGGTACTGACTGTAGCGACCGATTTCCAGCTTTCTCTACACGTTTCAGCAGCTACAAGTACCCAGAGGGCTTCAAGTCGATCGGCATCACCAAGTACGATGGCAAGCAAGCTCCTCAGCAGTGGCTCCGTTGCTATTCCACGGCCATTGAGGTCGCAGGGGGTTCCAACATCACCAAAGTTGTCTACTTCCCGATGGCTTTGGACCCTGCGCCGCTCACGTGGCTGGAGAGCCTCAGCAACAACTCCATCGATTCCTGGGAGCGGCTTAAGAGGGTCTTCATTGACAACTTCCAAGGAGCGGTTGCTCGTGCAGGTACTAGTCACGATCTTGCTCAGTGTAAACAGGAACGTAACGAGCTTCTGCGGTCCTACACGCGTCGCTGCTTCGACGTCCGCACCACCATCGTGAACATTTCGGAGGACGACATCATCGACTGTTTCTACAACAGCATCACCGACCCAGGCATTTACAGGGACTTTGGGCGGAACAGGCCGAAGACTGTTGCGGGCCTTCGTGATATGATGCACGATTGGTCCGAACAAGAGGAGAAGATGCAGGAGCGGTTCCCGCGACGCCAAGATAGCAATCTGAGGCGCCCAAATGACAACCGCAACGACAAAGGCCAGCGGGACTTTTCGGGTCCACCCCGAAAACGCAAGCCAGATGATATCATCGCGGCTATGGATCGTCCTTCGCGGGGCAAGAAGTCGACCACGCAGGAGGAGTTCGAGAAGCTCCTGCAGAAGAAGTGCCCATGGCATCCAGGTGCCAATCATGCTGCCATCGACTGCTACCATCTTCGGAGGACATTCAGCAACTCTGTTGGTGGTAAGAAGAATAAGAAGCCTGCGGACAAAGAACCCGAGGATGATGATCAAGAGGACCACGGGCGCAACCCGAAGTTTCAGGACGCCTCGAAGGTTGTCAACGTCATCTTCGGGGGCGATGAGGATTTTGGCTCCAGGCAGGACCAGAAGCTGCTTTTTCGGGAGATCATGTCCGTCGAGCCGGCGGTACCACGACCACTCCGTTGGTCGGAGGTCCCCATCACGTTCTCCCGCGACGACCAGTGGATGAGCTTTTCGGAGCCCAGAAAGTTCCCCTTGGTCCTGGATCCCGTGGTGGCGGAGATCAAGCTCACCAAGGTCCTCATCGATGGCGGGAGTGGGCTCAACCTCATCTTCGTCAGCACTCTGAAGAAAATGGGCCTGGACTTCAAGGACATGCTGGTTCCCAGCAAGTCCCCCTTCTATGGCATTGTCCCAGGTAATGCGGCACACCCGCTTGGTACGGTAGTTCTCCCAGTCACCTTTGGCACGAGGGAGAACTATCGCACTGAGTTCATCAAATTCGAAGTGGCTACCTTCAAATCCTCCTACCATGCAATATTGGCTCATCCGGCACTCGCCAAGTTTATGGCAGTGCCGCATTACGTTTATCTGCTTCTCAAGATGCCAGGACTCAGTGGAGTACTCACTCTCCATGGTGACTTGAAGAAGTCGTACGACTGCAATCAGGAGGCAATCCAGTACGCTTCGACTATTCGTGTGCCAGATGCTTCGGGGGAAGTACTCGTGGCCGCGCAGCAGCTCTCTCAGTCTGGGCTGGAAATTCCTTCGAGGAAGGCCAACAAGTCGAGCATCCAGTCGACTGATGATGTGGCCCTCAAGACGATCCAGCTCCAGGAGGGAGATTCATCCAAGACCGCTGTTATCGGCGCGGGCTTGGGTGAGAAATAGGAATTCACGCTCGTCAGCTTTCTTTGGGCTAACCGAGACATTTTCGTATGGAAACCAGCGGATATACCAGGGGTGCCCAAGGAGCTGATCGAGCATAGCTTAAATGTACATCCAAAGGCTGTTCCTAAAAAGCAACGCCTGCGAAGGTTTGCTCACGATAAGCATGAGGCCATCAAACGGGAGATAGCTAAACTTCTCGCGGCTGGATTCATTAAAGAAGTGATCCATCCAGAGTGGGTGGCTAATCCTGTCCTTGTACGAAAAAAGAATAATGAATGGAGAATATGTGTTGACTATACTGATCTCAATAAGCATTGCCCAAAAGATCATTTTGGGTTGCCGCGCATTGACCAAGTTGTCGATTCAACGGCTGGTTGTGTCCTTCTTTGTTTTCTCGATTGTTACTCAGGTTATCATCAGATTGCGCTCAAGGAGGAAGACCAAATCAAGACTGCATTCATCACCCAGTACGGGACATACGCCTACAGGACCATGTCCTTCGGGTTGAAGAATGCAGGAGCAACCTATCAGCGTGCGATCCAGATGTGCTTGGCGGATCAGCTACACTGGAATGTTGAAGCCTATGTGGATGATGTGGTCATCAAGACCAGGGATTCCGACAACTTAATCGCAGATTTGGAGGAAACGTTTAGCAGTCTGCGAAGGTTTCGGTGGAAACTCAATCCTACCAAGTGCGTTTTTGGAGTACCTTCAGGGAAATTGCTCGGGTTCATCGTTAGCAACCGGGCATTGAAGCCAACCTTGTAAAGATCACGGCCATCACTAATATGGGGGCTCCGGCCACAATCAAGGATGTGCAGAAACTAACGGGTTGTATGGCAGCCCTGAACAGGTTCATCTCCCGCCTAGGGGAGAGAGGACTACCCTTCTTCAAGCTCCTGAAACATCAAGACAAGTTCCAATGGACGGAGGAGGCCGAGCGGGCTCTACAAGATCTGAAAAGTCACCTTCAGTCTCCCCCAATTCTTACTGCACCATTGCCGGAGGAGGATCTGTTACTTTACATTGCGGCAACAACCCATGTTGTCAGCAGCGCTATTATAGTCGAGCGAGGTGAGGAAGGCCATGCGTTTGGAGTGCAGAGGCCTGTCTACTTCGTCAGCGAGGTCCTCTCCGAATCCAAGGTACGATATCCAGCTATTTAGAAGCTTCCATATGCAATTTTAATCACATCAAGAAAGCTACGCCATTACTTCGACGAGTACAAGATCACTGTGATTATGGACTTCCCGCTGGCGGATATTCTTCATAATCAAGACGCCACGGGATGTATATCTAAGTGGGCAGTGGAACTGGGGGCTTTGTCAATCGACTTCAAGCCACGCACTACAATCAAATCTCAGGCTCTAGTTGATTTTATGGCTGAATGGAGGGAGAATCAAGTCCCAACTCCAGTCGACAAGCCCGAGCACTGGACCATGTATTTTGATGGGTCCCTCAAGCTCAATGGCGGCGGTGCCGGAGTTCTGCTTATCTCTCCACGGGGCGAGCAATTGAAGTATGTCCTTCAGATCCTGTGGGCGGTATCCAACAACGTAGCCGAGTATGAAGCCTTGCTTCACGGGCTTCGTTTGGCGATATCACTAGGGATCAAACGACTACTTGTGTATGGTGATTCTCTCCTTGTCATTCAACAAGTCAACAAAGAGTGGGTCCTTAATAAGGAGACGATGGACGCTTATGTCCAGGAAGTCCGCAAGTTGGAAAGCAAATTCTCCGGCTTGGAGGTTCACCATGTGTTACGGGAGCATAACGTTGGCGCGGATATCTTGTCCAAATTGGGGTCAACACGTGCTCAGGTTCCGCCAGGAGTTTTTGTCCAGGAGCTCAAGCAGCCATCCATCAAGTCTTCCCCGCAGGTAGCCATCGATGCGGGTCCCCAACAACCCGATCGAGAGGTTATGGTGCTGAGGGAGGACTGGCGAGAGGCTTTTATCGATTTCATCCGAGATCAAAGGCTTTCGGCGAGAATTGATGCCAGAGGCACAGAGGCGGCACGCGTCATGCGCAGAAGTAAGGGTTTTATCCTAGTCGACAGCAAGCTCTATCGGCGTGGCGCCCGGTCAGGTGTTCTCATGAAGTGCGTCACAAAGGAAGAAGGCTACGACATACTGCGGGAGATCCACGAAGGTCTCTGCGGTAACCACGCAGCCTCAAGAACGCTGGTGGGGAAAGCATACAGGGCAGGTTTTTGGTGGCCCACGGCAGTATCCGATGCGGAGGATCTCGTGCGCAGGTGCCAAAATTATCAATTCTTCGGCAAGCAGTCTCATGTTCCAACCCACAGTCTCATCACCATACCTCCATCCTGGCCCTTCGCTTGTTGGAGCCTCGATATGATAGGGCCCTTCACAACGGCGCCAGGTGGTTTCACCCATGTGTTGGTGGCTATCGACAAGTTTACCAAGTGGATCGAGTACAAGCCGATCGCCAAGCTCACACCAGATCAGGTTGTTGATTTCATCTCGGATATCTTGCACCGTTTCGGCTTCCCTAACACCATCATCACAGATTTGGGATCCAATTTCACGGCCAATCAGTTCTGGGAATTCTGCGAGAATGCATACATGGAGGTTAAATATGTCTCTATCGCACACCCAAGGGCCAATGGACAAGTCGAACGGGCGAATGGTATGATAATCGGCGGCCTCAAGAAGAGACTTTATGATAAAAATAGCAAGAAGGGAGGCAAATGGTTGCATGAGCTGCCACTTGTCGTCTGGGGGTTTCGGACTCAGCCGTCCAAAGCCATAGGACAAACGCCTTTCTTCCTTGTATACGGATCTGAAGCTATTTTACCAGCCGATATCATGTGGAAGTCTCCAAGGGTCGAAATGTACAACGAAGGCGAGGTGGACGAGGCGAGGAAATTAGAGCTTGATTCCGTTGAAGAGGCTCGCTGCACCGCTCTTGTTCAGTCAGCCCGGTACCTACAGGGGATCCGTCGGTATCATGATCGCAACGTGAAGGAGCGGTCATTTAGCATTGGTGACTTAGTCTTGCGTCGCATTCAGGACGAGTCCGGCTTACACAAGCTCAACTCAAGGTGGGAAGGACCATTCATCGTCAAACAGGTCACAAGACCAGGGTCATATCGACTACAATATCCCGAAGGCCAAGACGTTCCGAACTCTTGGAACATCCAGAACCTCCGCAAGTTCTACCCGTAAGAAGACGCCCGGTGATAGTTGAATCCCCGGGGGCTTAAAAGATCTCTTTTCCTCGAATTAATCTGAAGGCTATGTGCCACAAGATTCGGGTTGTACACCCCCTTACGAACACAAAGAGGCTGCTGTCATGAGCAGTACTTCTATAAATCGACATCTTGTCACAAATTTTACGGAGGCTACGGCCACGTTCATATTTCCTCGACTTCGTGTTTCGACGGAGGCCTCGGCCCCATCCTCCACCTCCATGAATCGATCTCTGCCGCGGCCTTAGATGGTCGCACGCGACAGTAGTCACATTTACTCCAACAAAATCAATCCGTTCGATTGGTTTACACCCGGTTTGTTGGAAGAGCTCGCATAAAAGCTACCTCGACTACCTCCTGAGTATTGCGCTCAGGGTAGTCTCGATTCTTGCCAAAAGCACGGCAGACTCGCAGCAATGCCCACACCTGCTCCTAACAAGTTCGACCCGTCCGTTCGGGTCCTACCTAACTTGCGGAGCACGTTCGCAGGAAGAGCGATTTTCGACTACACTCAGAGTCGGCGTACTCGGGGTAGTTTTGTTTTTCTGCCTTAAGCACGGCAATTCCGCGGTGATGCTCGCGTTCTTTCCTAACAAGCTTAGACCCGCTCAATCGAGTTGTGGCTATTCTGTTAGATGAGTTCCTACTTGGAGCTATGGCTACCTTCAGGGTCGATGCACCCAGGGTAGTGTCCACTACTTAGCCTTTTAAGCCTGGATCCCAATTCAGCTAAGGCACGCAAACAAGTAGAGACATCAAATGCAGTGTTTACATAAGGGAATGATTACTTGTTTCTTACATCCTAATCCTGCAGAACATTGTGTACAATTTGTTCTGCTACAGGTTGGGCCTCTCGAAGGTACTCGTCGAAACGTTCATCCGTGCAGTCCGCTGCCATTCCCTATACAAATATGTCTAGCTGCGCGTTTGGCAAGAAGGATTTCACATACGCGAGGGCATTGCTAACGCATGCGACCGGAGCCTCAGATAGGAATTTGAGCACTTTCTTCGGGGCTTCACGGAGTCGCTCTAGTAGGGGCCGCGGGCTCGTTTCGCCTTCTTCAGGGGGGTCCACCATGTCCAATAGCTCCTGGGCAGCCCCCCTGAGGTCCTCCAGCTCCTTCCGCTGCTGCTCGTCCTTCTCACCTAGCGTCTTGATTCACCGAAGGCAGTCGGTGAACTGTTCTTCAGTATCGACGACTACCTTCTGCAGCCTCTCGACGTCATCTGTACGGTGATATAACATATTCTTCACGTCAGTAAGCAGCTCTTCTTTGTATTTTATGATTTTCCTAAGCTCTGTGGTGAAGATGTTTCAGCAACCAAGGGAAATTACTAAGGAAAAGTACTCGAGGGAAGCGAGGGTCTACCTTGGTGCGCTTTCTTCTCTTCCTTGAGCTGCTCCTGGTACTCTGCCTGTTGCTCCTCGAGCTATTTTTGGAGCTCGGAGTTGGCCTTCTCGAGGTTTTGCAGGTCATTCTTGAGTAGCCAAGTCTCTCGAGTTCTTTCCTGCTTCAGCATGTCAAGCTCCCTCCGCAGATAGCAATTTTTCGTCTTCTCGTCAGAGATGCGCTGGTCAAGGGCAGCTAACTCCTGATGACCACTCACAACCACGCTCAGCTTCTCCGATTTTTTCTGGGAGTGAGTGATCACATGCTGTGCAAAAGGAGGATATTGGGTCAAAACAGCTCATCAATATGTACAAGTGGAACATTACTCAAGTCTTACCATGGAAAAATCGTATAACTCCTTGAAGGTTCTCTTGAAGGTCTTTATATTCTCGGCTGACAGCATGGGGTCATCCACCAGGTTGGTGTTGATGACGTTCTTGTACCCCGACCCGGCCTTCAGTATCTCACGGGGATCCCCAACTGTCCCCGCGATTTCTTCGGTCGGTGGTTGCCGGGCACCTGCAAGTACAAATGTTGTCAATATATTGCGCCCCGGACCCCGGTAGTTAGCCGCAGGCGGTTAGACACTTACCTGTGCCATCAGCAAGAGCGGCATCAGGGGCCTCGACTTGTTCTCCGCCACCAGCTTCGGCTTCGTCTTGTTGGAGCTCGGGAGGCGGCAAGTAGGGGAGCGTCGCATCTGCTTCAGGGGCCAGTTCCATGGGTGCTGGCTCCCCAGGCGCCAACGGCTCGGAGGCTGGAGCGGCTGGGGCTGGTTCCGCGCCGGAAGGTTCAGTTCGGGTTAATGACTCTGGGGCTGCAGTAGCCGTGTCCGGATCCAGCTGGAGCTGCACCGCGCTTGCAGCCCTAATGATGTCGAAGTCATTGGTATACAAGTCGAAAAGAGCAAGATATTTATGTGACCAGAGGTAAACTCACAGTGTAGACTTCTTTTTGACGGCCTTTTTCACCCGCAAGGCCCGTCGTGGAGTCTCTGTTGCTGGCGGCGGGGCTTGGTCAACCGATTGGGCAGTCCCCGCCACGGCAATGGTCACCGCCGCGATGGCGGATGGACCTGTTTCCATCTCTTCGGGTCCGGTCCCGGGTGAAAGAGCAGGAAGACTACAAGTGGACACTGTCAGTACACAATACTATTGATACTTGGCAACTCGTCAAAGCAGCAAACCAGTACCTGGAAGACTCGACTTCTTGCGCCTTTCGTTTGCGCACTACCCGACGACCTTGTGGCACCAGAGGCAGAGCTGTGGCTAACTCCACGGCTAGTCCGGGGGAGTTGTCCCTTCTCACCTCCCCTTCGGTGCCCGTCTCCGCCAGGGGGCTCCCGCCTTCCGTGGACTCGCTGCTGTGCAGGGCTGCAGCTTTTTGAGCCCTCTTCGCTTCGACAGCGGCGCTGGGGAGAAGGTGGTCTGGCCGAGGGATGTCTGGCTGCGGCGGGTAGCTGCGGTACAACTCCGTGTGTCCCTGCAGAAGGTGTTCAGTTAGCATGGGCGAAACGGAACTTGTTCCCAGTATAAAGTAGTCGAACACTTACCAGCTTCGGAGGCTTCTGAGCAATGTAAAGCTGTGGGACGTATGGGACTGCATCCACATCCAGAAGTACTCGACCGACTCGACGGAGTGCGGCTTCATCTGTCAGTTCCTCTGCGCACATACGAGACGGATCTTCAGCGCCTGAGTACTCAAATCCAAGTTTGTGGCGCTGTTGGATCGGTTGGACTCAGCATTTGAAGAAGGAGAACATAACGGACGCGCCGGTCACTCCCATCATCTTGAGTGCTTCTATGACATCTAAAAGCTCCTCAACTTGGTCCAGGTCTCCTCTGGACAGTTCAAGATTCCACTCCGGCCTCACTACAGGTGGTTTATTTGTTTTTCCGGGGAGCTGGGGGGCATGATTTTCAATATAGAACCAATGGTTCTTCCAACCGGGGAGGTTGGAGGGGAATTTGTATGAAAGGTATCTGTCATCGGCCTGCTGACGCAGTTGAATACCGGCATCCCATACAACAGAAAGTTTCTTCGTGGTAGGCTGGGGTTTGACACAGAAGAGGAAGCGGAATAGATCCCAGTGGGGTTCGATTCCGAGAAAGGCTTCGCAGAAATGGATAAAAATGGAAATATGGCAGATGGAATTCGGGTTGAGGTGATGGAGCTCAAGCCCGTAATAATAAAGAAGGCCACGAAAGAAAGAACAAGTGGGGAGGGCCAATCCCCGTTCGGCAAAATGGAGGAATATGATGATTTCGTCAACATTTTCCATGGGGAAAGGTTCACGGTAAGAGGGGCGCCAGTTGACAAGGTTCTTCTCTTGCAGCAACCCCTCGGAAACTAGCTTGTTTAGATCGTTGAGGGAGCACTTACTGTGTGTCCACTCCGCGGTCGACGGCTGCGCTTCCTTCTTCTTCCCCTCGATCTCTGACTTCTTGGGCGCCATCTCCGATTCGCTTGCCACGAGATGCTCGGGGGCTGCGGGGAGAGGGGCGGGGAGATCGGAGTGGGGAGATTTCTTTGGGGGGGTGGCGGCGGCGTTTGGCTCTGATTAGGTATTTTGGTGGTTCTTGGCAAAATGCAGATTGAAAGCACAGTTTTTCTCACTGTTGCCGCGGGGTTAAATAACCAGCAGGGTGGGGAAAAGTTACAGTTCCGAAGTTCAAGAGTCATTTTTTGGGAATATTCCGAAGATGAGGGGTCATTTGGTGGATTGTTTGGATTAAATATTCGATTAATCATTTTTTCAGGGCTAATTAGCCCGAAAAAAGAGGTTTTCCGAATTCATGATCTAATTTCTATCATTTGTATCATCATTTTGGTAATTTCTCAAGTTGTCATTTTTTAGACTGCATGCCACGGTTTTCGGATCCTTATCTCCAAATTTGTGGGATTTGGATCTAAGGCTCGGGGGCTGCGGGATACGTGGCATCGACTACTTATTTTTTAAATTTCTTCGAAGGATAAGGAGGATTACAGACTAATGGGACCCTCAGCCTGATTCTCCGATTCAACCTAAGGCTCGGGGGCTAGTCCATATGGAGTGCGATTTTTCAAATCGCACACCATGACAAAAATAAAATTCGGGGCATGAGCACCTCATAGCTTCAATGTAGCCAAGCAAGTACTCGAACGAGGACTTCAAGATGAAGCTTCAGAAGAAGTCGAAGACTACTTCGAAAGTACTCGATAAGCCTGCAATACTCAGCTACGAAGAGCTCGGGGGCTTGTCAGACCCGGGGCCACGGGACTGGGTACATAACGTAGTTTAAAGAGGTCTAATGGATTAAGTCCGTCTTATCTCTTATTCATCTTGTTTATCTCTTATTTATTCCGTTTAAATAGGAGATAAGGCTAACCGATACAGGGGGAATCTACTCGAGATATGTTCTGGTACGATTGCTCAGCCGGTGTTGGTTAGTATCTTTGTAACCCTGGCCTCTCGGATATATAAGGGAGGACAGGGACCCCTCTCAAAACAGACGATCTCCAGATCATTCTACACCAAAGGAATACAAACCACCATACAGGACGTAGGGTATTACGCACCCTGCGGCCCGAACCTGTCTAAATCTTGTGTTCCTTGCACCTTCGAGTTCCTGATCTCGGCGTCTCCTCACCCAAAACTTACCACCTTGGGTATATCCCTTGGTGGGTAGCCGGTTAAACACCGACAAGTAGATAAAGAAAAAAAATGCAATGATAGCAACTTAAACCAGAAGCTTTTATGCAACTTAAAACACAATCAGTAAAAAGCACTCTTTAATTCATATAGTAAATGTTATCCGACCCAATCTTAAATACCTTAAAACACGTGCATGCACTCTTTAATTCAGTAAAAAGCACTCTTTAATTCGGAACAGTAAACCTGTATCCGGCCGCTGGTTATTTAACCCCCGCAATAACTTAAGGTAAAATCCGTGCTTCCAATCTTCAATCCGCCGAGAAATTTCCGAATCCCCAGTCAGATCTGTGCTCCGCCTTCACCCCCTTTGTCAAGCCCCCAAACTAGCCGAATCCCTCTGCCCCTTCTCTGCAGCCCCCGAGCAACTCGTGGCAAGCAGATCTCGAAATGGCGCCCAAGAGATCCAACGAGAAGGATGGGAAGGGGAAAGAGTCGCAGCCGCCATCTGGGGACTGGACTTACAGTAAATGCTCCAACAACGAACTCATGAATCTTGTTTCCGAGCGTTTGCTTCACGAGAAAAGTCTTGTCAACTGGCACCCCTCTTTTTGCGAACTTCTTCCCACGGAAAATGTGGATGAAATCGTCTCATTTTACCATTTTTCTAAATGGGGTTTGGCTCTCCCCTCTTACTCTTTCTTCCGTGGCCTTCTTTATTTCTACGGGCTTGAGCTCTAGCACTGTAATGCCCCGGTTTTCATCTTCTAATTAAGCGAGGTCAATCAAGATCAGATCAGCTAGTTAATCAACCAGCTAAGCAAGCAAGTAAATAAGAAAAGATGAATGATTTCCCTTGGGCTAGGCCCTTCTGCTCTCTCTCTCCTGCCGACCAGCCTGCTCCGCCTTTCTTTTTCCACAAGCAGCTCGATGCTACTCCATTCATGCGTCGTCTTCTTCCTGGCAACTTTGATGCATGCTGCTGCTTCTGCTACTATCATCATTGCTGGCCTTTCTTCTTTCTTCCTCTCGTAACAGCACAGTGCTGCCCATGTCGCTTTCCTCTTGCTCTACACCGACATCCTTGCTGCTGCTGCAAATCAACGCTGGCTCCTCGCTGTTTGCTGCCTTGCTGCCCTCCATTGCAGTGACTTTCTCCAAGTCCAACACCCTGCTGCAGCACCAAGCAATGCCACTTGACCTGCTGCCGCTCGTCGCCGTTCGCACGGCACGCCAAGGCAAGAATCCCGCTGCTGCCCGTCACTGCTGCATCGCCTCGCTGCCCAGCTCCTCGTGGCCGCCGCCCGTCGTGACGCCGCGTGCGCGTGCCGGTCAGCGACCAAGCCGAGCATCCCGCCGTCACGATTCTCCACGCCGCCGAGCGTCTCGCTGCCCCGCCTAACCCGTCACCTCGCTGCTCCCCGTCTTGTCGCGACGCCGCGTGCACGCGCACCTCGAAGCTACAGCGGCAAGCCGCGCCTTTCGCCGCTCGCCCACGTGCTCGGTGCGCCGCGGGTCCCCGCTACACCGGCGACCAGCGCTGCACGCCGCTGCACTCCCGTCTATACAAGCCGCCGGGAGCTGCCATAGAAACCCCCTGTCGCGCCGTTCTTGTTCGTTCATCTTGCTGGTAAGAGCCGAGCCCTTGTTTCTTTTCTTTCTTCCCCGTTGAGCCACCAAGTGCACCATCGATCTCCCTGCTGGAGCTGCGCCGGCCAGCCCAGCAACCCAGCGAGCCTTCCCTCTAGCCGAGCCACCTGCCCAGCCTGCAGCCGAGCCAAGAGCCCTTCTTCCCCGCGCCCTCCGCGTGTGCCCATGGCGCCGCCCGCGGCGACTCGTCGCTGGCCGACGGCAGCCCCTCCCTGCCTCAGCCGAGCCTCCCCACACGTTCCTTGTGCCCTGCACCACGTCCTAGTGCCGAAATCCCAGCCGGAAACAATCCGAAACACGGACTCCTATGCGCAGCCATTCTGTTCCGACCTTCGGCGGTGAACTGACACTGTTCCGGCCATCTTCCGGCCAGGCCGACCCCACCAATAGCTCCGCATCGTCGATACCTTCCCAAGCATCATGTCCTCTTGACCCCTAGAGCCCCGCGTTCGCCGGCAGCGAGCTTTCCGGCGAACTCCTCTGCTGCCCGACCCACCTCCAGCGATGAGCTGGCACCTCTCCGTTCATCTTCCGGTGATGCCGAACCCACCATAAGATTCGTCTCTTCGAGATCTACACCGGCATGTAGTCCTCCTTGACCCTAGCCCCCGGACCTCGCCGGCAGCGAGGAAATCGGCGAAATACACTGCTGCACAGCCAATCTCTGGTGACCAATCCCCACGCGGTGCACCTGGTCCGCGGTGGACCACCCTCACACCCCCCACGCTGGTCCATGGCCCGTGAACTTAGTCCGCAGCACAGCAGCCTTTCTCTTTTTCTTTTTCGCTTTTCTTTTTCCAGAAACCTTGAGAAATTCATATCTTCTTCATTTTAACTCCCATTTCGACTATTCTTGTTTCTAAATTCATCTAAAATCAAACTCTATCATATGATACCAAATTTGTGCAATTTTGTGATATTTGATTGTATTGTTTGCATGGATTCTCGTGCGCTTGCGTCGACCCGAAGCAGAGCCCGTCCCGGAGCAGGACCAGGGGCCAGGAGACCAGGAGCGCGGCGACGCCGGCGACGATGAGAACGAAGGCAAGTTTCACCGACCCTTTGATCACGTTGAACCCAAGTGAGGCTACCTGTAGAAGCCTGCATTATAGGATCCACATGAGATATTGAGCCGAGTGATTGAGTGAACCCCCTGCATGAGGTTTGCTTGCATATTGCTATGATGTCTTGCATGATCATACGTGGTGCCCTTGGATATTTGATGATGGAATGGTATGGGATGTGAGACCAGGGCAGATGGGTGAGATGGGAGTAAGCGCTACCATGGTGGTAGACTTACGTGCGAGTGCTACCTTGGTGGTGGACTCGAGTTGGTATGTTGAGTTGGAGGCTGCCCTGGTGAGCCTAAGGACCGAGTTGTTTTGACATCTCACCTGACTTATTTTAGTGCGGCCACACGTCCCTGTGTGGGCAGGGTTTAGCTTAATCCCACTAGCTCACCTGACAGTCGTCTAGATGAGGTTGCTTATGATATGGGTGTAGACTGAGCGTGGTCAGGATCCGAGGGATTGGGCGGCTGGGCTGGGGTGATGCTATGGCTGGGTGTCAGCTATGTCGGGCTGTTCGCTAGAGCAGTTCGAGCGTGTGTGTTTGTGCGACCTCTGCAGAGTGTACAATCCATTCGAATGGTCCGTGTCCTCGGTTAGGACAAGTTGTGGTGTGGTCCTAACAACTAGATTGAGCTACCTGAGATGAACTGGTAAGGGAAATATCTCAGGGTGAGGCATTTGGTTTGCATTTTGCATGTTATTTCTTGTGCATTGCATTTATTCTGGCAATCCCCTCCGTGGCGAGGTGGAACTTGTTGAGTACGGTTGTACTCAAATGTTGTTGATACCCTTCAGAGGAGCCCGATCCAGACTACGACCCGGAGGACTACGAGTAGGGCGCGTCCGCACCCAAGGTGGTAGATGGAGCACTCATTGGAGCTAGAGCTGCTGCTACATGTGTTTTTAGTTCTTATTATCATAATGTTGTTAGCTGTCGCGTATATCGTTCGTTTTGCACCGTTGTAATCCCATGAACTATGTAAGCTATGTGTGAACTCTGTCTCCATTTGAGTAATGTATGAGTACTTTGTGTCTATTCGAGTACTCGTACATTGTTAGCACCAATCTTTGGATTGGGGCGCTTCAAGCACCTCAACCTAAATTCGATCTGCCACATTGCTATCTTCATCCATTTTTGTGAAGCTTTCCTTGGAATTAAACTCCATTGGGATCTTTTCCGCTATCTTTTCCAAGTAAAGCCGCAACCCACCTCCAAAAATCCATCCGTTATAGGGGGTGCCGGCATCCAGATTAGACAACAAGCTGGCGGCAGATACCTTTCCTACAAATTCCCCTCCAACATTCTGGGAAACCCCCTGTCGTGAGGCCGGAATGGAACACCGAACTCTCCAGAGGAGACATGGATCAAGTTGACGAGTTGCTAGCCATCATAGCAGCCCCTAAAGAAATAGGAGTGACTGGCACGTCTGTAATGTTTTCTTTCTTCAAACACCGGATCCAGCCAATCCAACAGCGCTATACGCTAGGCTTCGAGTACATAGGTGCTGAACACCCGTCTCGGATGTGCGCAGAGGAGCTGACTGACGATGCCGCGCTCATCCGGGTCAAGCGAGTGCTGCTGGACGTGAACGCAGTTCCCTACATCCCGGAGTTATTTTCTGCACAAAATCATCCAAAGCCGGTAAGTGTTCGACTTCTTTGGAATAAGTTATGTTTTTCTGTAACCGCTGACTTAAAAATCCTCTGCAGGGACACAGAGTTGTACCGGAGTTATCCACCACAACTCGACATCCCCCGACCGGACCACCTTCTTCCCAGTGCAGCGGCTAAAGCGAAAAAAACTCAAGCATCTGATGCTCTGCCCAGCAACAAGACGACCGAAAGCGGGAGCCCCCTGGCGGAAGGGTAACCGAAGGGAAGGCGAAGAAGAATAACTCCCCAGATCATCCGTGGAGTTGGCCGAAGCCTTGCCATTGGTCCCTCGGGGTCGTCAAGTAGTGCGCAGACGTAAAGTGCATGTAGTCGAACCCCCCAGGTATGAAGTTGCTGTCCTGTAGAATTGCCAAAAATTGAAGTTGTTGAATGCTTACACTGTCTATTTTGCAGTCCTTCTGCTTCTCCTCCTGACCCCAAGCGCCAAAAGTTGATCGGGGCCGAATTCGCTGGGGATGATGTTCCAGCAGGTGGTGCTGCAGAAACTGCTAGGACGGACCCATTGACTACATCAACAGGGATTGTAACCATTGCCATGGCGGGTACCTCGCCGTCGGCTGGTGTGACCCCACCACCGGCAACGAGTACCGTGGCTATAAAACCACGGGCCCTGGGACTAAAGAAATCCGCCATGAAGAAATCTTCGCTATAAGTGCACATCCTTTTTGCATAATGCATATCCTGTTCTTTTCGACTTGTTTAATGATATAACTGATTCTGCTTCATTAGGACTAAGTCGGCCTTGGGGTTTAAGCGAGGGCCTGGCTCAGCTACTCCAGCCACGAAGCCGCCAGCCCCCAAGGAGGACACGACACTGCCCGACCCGCCACCGCCCGAGCCCCAACAACCTGAAGCCAGCGCTGGTGGTGATGAACAAGTCGAGGCCACTAATGCCACTCCTGCGGATGGTATAAGTAAGTGCCTGTCCTCCCACGGCTAATTGCCTAGACCGCAGACTTCATGTACTGAATGCATTTCGACTTGCAGGTGCCCCACAACCATCAACTGAAGAAGCTGCGGGTACCTCAAGAAAGCTTGAAGATCTGCTGGTGTCCGGAAGTGGATACAAGAACATCATCACCATAGATCTAGTGGATGATCCTCACCTGACGGTCAACAACATGCGATACTTCCAGAAGACCTCCAAGGAGATGTACCAATTTACCCTGGTAAGGCATGATTACTCTTCTGCCATTATACTTTATCAAGTTGCACCTTGTGTTGCCTCCAGGATACAAACGGCATGCTTGTCTTAATCTTTCCCCTTATGCAGGATGTGGCCAAACTCTCACCAAAAAAAAATCCGAAAAGCTGAAAGCAGTCGTGAGCGGCCTCCAGGAACTCCAAGCAAAGGATCAATGCATATCAGAGGAGCATAAGAAGAACATGTATCTTCAGAGAGAGCTCGATAAGCTGAAGCTAGAGCAGACGCGAGAAACATGGCTCCTCAAGAATGATCTCCGCAACCTTAAGAAGTCCAACTCAGAGCTCCAAGAATAGCTCAAAGAGCAAAAAAAAGTGCACCAAGGCAAGCCCTTTCTTCACTCGAGTACTTTCTCTTAGCAATTTATCTTGAGTTCTGAAAACTGTCTTCACCGTAGAGCTTAGGAAAATCTTAACATATAAAGAAGAGTTGCTTACTGACATGAAGAATATGCTGTATCGCCGCACAGATGACGTCAAGAGGCTGCAGAAGGTGATCACCGACTCGGAACAACAGTTCATCGACTGCCTTTAGCAGATCAAGATGCTGGGCGAAGAAAAGGAGCAGCGCTAGAAAGAGCTGGAGGACCTGAGGAGGGCCGCCCAACAGCTTATTGACATGGTGGATCCGCAGGAAGGTGGCAAAGCAGACGGGCGATCCCAGCTGGAGCGACCCCTCGGAGCACCGCAGAAGGTCCTCAGTTTCATCGCCGAAGCCCCCATCACATGTGTCAGCCACGCGCTTAGTTTTATAAAGTCCTTTTGGCCTCAGGCTCGACTAGAGGTATTCGCACAGGGTGCGGCTGCAGACTGCTCCGAAGAGCAGTTCAGCGAGTACCTCCTGGAAGCCCGGCCTGTAGCTGAAAAAATAGTAGAAAGTGTAATACAGGATTGAGATGTAAAAACAAGTACTCTTCTCCTTGTAATATATCTGTCATTGACGTCTCTACTTGTATTTGCCTTGTGACTTCTGGATTGTCATCCATGTTCATAGGCTAAGTAGTAGACACTACCCCAAGTGCAACGACCCTGGAAGTAGTCGAAGTAGCTCCTCATAGGAACCCGTCCAACAGGTTAGATATAACCCGATCGAGCGGATTTAACCAGTTAGGAAAGAACGCGAGCATCGTCGCGTGACTATCGTGCCTAAGGCAAGAAGTCGAAACTACCCCGAGTGCAATGACTCTGGGTGTAGTCGAAATAGTTCCTCATGTGAGCCCGTCCAACAAGTTAGATAGAATCCGATCGAGCGGATCTAACCTGTTAGGAAAAAATACGATCATCATCGCAACGACTGTCATGCTCCTAGCAAGAAGTCGATTCATATAAAACATGAACGTGGTTGTAGCCTCCATATTTAACGACCGTCAAAGCTCATGGCAAGAAGTCGATTCATATAAAACATGAACGTGGCTATACCCTCCGTATTTTAACAGAAAATTTACATTTCGGATTCTGTGGCACATAGCCTCCAAATTGAATCAGAAGAAAACCGCCTAGGCGCTCGGAGAACAGCTATCCCTGCACGTCTTCTTATGGGTAGAACTTGCGCAGGTTCTGAACGTTCCAAGAATTTAGGACGTCTTGGCCCTCGGGGTATTGTAGTCGATAAGACCCTGGTCTTGTAATCTGCTTGACGACAAACGGTCCCTCCCGTCTTGAGTTGAGCTTGTGTAAGCCGGACTCATCTTGAATGCATTGTAGGACCAAATCACCTATAATGAACGACCTTGCTCTGATGTTGCGATCGTGATATCGCCAGATCCCCTGCAGGTATCGTGCTGACTGGACAAGAGCGGTGCAGCGAGCCTCTTTGATAGAGTCAAGCTCTAGCTGCCTTGCTTCGTCCGCCTCGCCTTCATTGTACATTTCAACCCTTGGGGATTTCCACATGATGTCGGCCGGTAAGATAGCTTCAGAGCCGTAGAAAGGAAGAATGGTGTTTGTCCTAAGGCTTTGGACGGCTAAGTCCGAAGCCCCCAGATGACATGTGGCAACTCGTGTATCCACTTCCCTCCTTTCTTGCTGTTTTTATCATAAAGTCTTTTCTTGAGGCCCTCGATTATCATGCCGTTCGCCCTCTCGAGTTGACCATTGGCCCATGGGTGTGCAATGGAGACGTACTTGACCTCGATGCACGCATTTTCATAGAACTCCTAGAACTGGTTAGCCATGAAATTTGAACCCAGGTCCGTGATGATGGTGTTTGGGAAGCCGAAGCGATACAAGATGTCGGAGATGAAATCAACAACTCTATTTGGCGTGAGCTTGGCTATCGGCTTGTACTCAATCCACTTGGTAAACTTGTCGATAGCCACCAATGCATGGGTGAAACCACCTGGCGCTGTTGTAAAGGGCCCAATCATATCAAGGCTCCAACAAGCAAATGGCCAGGATGGCGGTATGGTTATAAGATTGTGAGCTGGGACGTGAGATTGCTTGCCGAAGAATTGGCAGTTTTGGTATCTCCGCATGAGGTCCTCAGCATCTGATACTGCGGTGGGCCACCAGAAACCAGCTCTGTATGCTTTCCCCACTAGTGTTCTTGAAGCCGCGTGGTTGCCACATACGCCCTCATGTATCTCCTGCTGTATGTCATAACCATCTTCTCCCATGATGCATTTCATGAGCACACCTAAACGTGCGCCACGACGGTAGAGTTTACTGTCGACTAGGATAAAACCTTTGCTTCTGCGCATGACACGAGCTGCCGCTGTGCTTCTTGCATCCACCCCCGCCGGTAGCCTTTGGTCCCGAATGAAGTCGATATAAGTTTCTCTCCAGTCCTCCCCAAGCATCATAACCTCCCGATCGGGCTTTTGAAGGCCAGTATCAGTGGTTATCAGATGTAAGGACTTGATGGATGGCTGCTTCAGCTCCTGGATGAAAACTCCCGCTGGAACCTGTGACCGGGTGGATCCTAGCTTGGACAGTATGTCTGCACCAATATTATGTTCCCGTATCACGTGATGAACCTCCAGGCCAAAAAATTTATTTTCTAGCTTGCGCACTTCTTGTACATAGGCGTCCATTATCTTCTTGTTGCAGTCCTACTCTTTATTGACTTGCTGAATGACCAAAAGTGAATCACCGTATACAAGCAGTCGCTTGATGCCCGGTGATATCGCCAAACGTAGCCCGTGAAGCAAGACTTCATACTCGGCTTCATTATTGGATACCTCCCAAAGGATCTGGAGGACATACTTCAATTGTTCGCCTCTCGGAGAAATAAATAAGACTCCAGCGCCACCGCCGTCGAGCTTAAGAGATCCATCGAAATACATGGTCCAGTGCTCTGGCTTGTCGACTGGGGTTGGAATTTGATTCTCTCTCAATTCAGCCATAAAATCGACTAGAGCTTGAGACTTGATTGTAGTGCGTAGCTTGAAGTCGATTGACAAAGCCCCCAGTTCTACTGCCCCCTTTGATATACGCCATGTGGCGTCTTGATTGTGAAGAATATCCACCAACGGAAAATCCGTAATCACAGTGATCTTGTACTCATCGAAGTAATAGCGCAACTTTCTCGATGTAAACAGTATTGTATATAAAAGTTTCTAAACTGCCGGGTATCATACCTTAGATTTGGAGAGTACCTCGCTGACGCAGTACATGGGCCTCTGCACTCCAAATGCATGGCCCTCCTTGCTGCGCTTGACTACAATGGCACTGCTGACAACATGAGTTGTCGCCGCAATGTAGAGTAGTAGATCTTCTCCCGGTAGTGGTGCTGTAAGGACCGGAGGTGACTGAAGGTGTTGTTTCAGATCTTGCAGGGCCCGCTCAGCCTCCTCCATCCACTGGAACTTGTCTTGGCGTTTCAGGAGCTTGAAGAAGGGTAGTCCTCTCTCCCCGAATCGGGAGATGAACCTGTTCAGGGCTGCCATACATCCTGTTAGCTTCTGCACATCCTTGATTATGGCTGGAGCCCCCATGTCAGTGATGGCCATAATCTTCACAGGATTAACTTCAATTCCTCGATTACTGATGATGAACCCGAGCAATTTCCCTGATGGTACTCCGAAAATGCATTTAGTTGGGTTGAGCTTCCACCGAAACCTGCATAAGCTGCTGAACATCTCTTCCAATTCAGCAATCAGGTCGTCGGGATTCCTGGTCTTGATGACCATGTCATCCATGTGGGCCTCAACATTCCGATGCAGCTGATCAGCGAAGCACATCTGAATTGCGCGTTGATAGGTTGCTCATGTGTTTTTCAACCCGAAAGACATAGTTTTGTAGGCGTATGTCCCGAATGGGGTGATGAACGCGGTTTTTATTTGATCTTCCTCCTTGAGCGCGATCTGGTGATACCCTGAATAGCAATCAAGGAAGCAGAAGAGTACACAACCCGCCATCGAGTCGACAACTTGATCAATGCACGGTAGCCCGAAGTGATCCTTTGGGCAATGCTTGTTGAGATCGGTGTAGTCAACGCACATTCTCCGTTCATTATTCTTTTTCCTTACAAGGATGGGATTAGCTACCCACTCTGGATGGATTACTTCTTTAATGAAACCAGCCGCGAGGAGTTTAGCTATTTCTTATTTAATTGCCTCATGTTTGTCGTGAGCAAACCTTCGAAGGCGTTGCTTTTTGGGCACAGCCTGTGGATTTACATTCAGACTATGCTCGATCAGTTCCCTGGGCACCCCTGGCATATCCGCTGCTCTCCACGCGAAAATGTCTCGGTTAGCCCAAAGAAAACTGACGAGCGTGAATTCCTATTTCTCATCTAAGCCTGCACCGATAACGGCGGTCTTGGATGAGTCGCCGTCCTGGAGCTGGATCATCTTGAGAGTCACGTCGCCGGTCGACTGGATGCTCGACTTGTTGGCCTTTCTTGTAGGGATTTCCAGCCCGGCTTGGGAGAGTTGTTGTGCAGCCACGAGTACTTCTCCTGAAGCATCTGGCACACGCGCAGTTGAAGCATACTGGATCACCTCCTGGTTGCAGTCATACGATTTCTTCAAGTCGCCTCGGAGAGTGAGTACCCCACTTCGTCCTAGCATCTTGAGAAGCAAATAAACATAATGCGGCACTGCCATGAATTTGGCCAGTGCCGGTTTGTCCAGTATGGCATGATAAGAAGATTCGAAATTGGCAACTTCGAATTTGATGAACTCGGTGCGGTAGTTCTCCCTCGTGCCGAAGGTGACTGGAAGAACCACCGTGCTGCATTACCTGGGACAATGCTATAGAAAGGAGACTTGCTTGGAACGAGCATGTCTGTTAAGTCCAAGCCCATCTTTCTCAAAGTGCTGGCGAAGATGAGGTTGAGACCACTTCCTTTGAGTACTCTGGTAAGCCTGACTTCTACCACCACCGAGTCCAGAACCAGGGGGAACTTGCCGGGCTCTGAGAAGCTTGTCCACTGATCGTCGCGTGAGAACGAGATGGGGACCTCCGACCAACGGAGTGGTTGTGGTACCGCCGGCTCGACAGACATGATCTCTCGGAGCAGCAGTTTCTGTTCCCGCCTGGAACTGAAGTCTGAGCTCCCCCGAAGATGACATTGATGGTTTTTGAGGCATCCTGGAACTTCGCGCTGTGCGATTTGTCCCCTTGGTCATCCTCTTCGGGTCCTTTGTCCGCTGGCTTGTTCTTCTTGCCACCACCGGGATTGCTGAATGTCCTCCAGAGGTGGTAGCAATCAATTGCCGCATAATTGGTACCTGGATGCCATGGGCATTTCTTCTGTAGGAGCTTTTCGAACTCCTCCTGCGTTGTTGTCTTCCTGCCTCATGAAGGACGATCCATAGCCGCAATGAGGTCGTCTGGCTTGCGCTTTCGGGATGGACCCGAGTAGTCCCGCTGGCTCTTGTCGGTACGGTTGTCATTTGGGCGCCTCAGGTTGCTGTCATTATGCCTCGGGAACCGCTCCCGCATCTTTTCCTTCTGCTCGAACCAGTCGTGCATCATGTCGTGAAGCTCTGCAACAGTTTTTGGTCTGTTCCACCCAAAGTCTCTGTAGATGCCTGAGTCAGTGATGCCGTTGTAGAAGCAGTCGATGATGTCTTCCTCTGAGATATTCATAATGGTGGCACACACATCAAAGAAACGCGCGTGTATAGGACCGTAGGAGCTCGTTACGTTCATGTTTACATTGAGCAAGATCGTGACGAGTACATGCACGGGTGATCACCCCCTGGAAGTTGTCGATGAAGACTTTCTTGAGCCGCTCCCAGGAGTTGATCAAGTTGTTGTTGAGGCTCTCCAACCACGTGAGCAGCGCAGGGTCCAAAGCCATCGGGAAGTAGACGACCTTGGTGATGTTGGAGCCTCATGCGACTTCAATGGCGGTGGAGTAACAACCTAGCCATTGCTGAGGAGCTTGCTTGCCATCATACTTGGTGATCCCAATCGGCTTGAAGCCCTCAAGGTACTTGTAACTGTTGAACCGTGCGGTGAACGCTGGAAAACGATAGCTGCAGTCTGTACCCTCTGTCTCGGCTACTTCACGCTCTCTACGCCTGGAATCAATTATGGATCGCACATCATGTCCTTCATTAATTCGCTGGCGTAGGTCTTCTGGAGGATTCCGATGATTGGCCTGTCGCGGGTTGCCTCCTGGAGGTGGCTGCTGCCTCCCGCCAGTGGCTTGACTCCCGCGAGCGTTGTCGTTGTTATTGCTATGCTGAGGTCAAGGACGGCCTCCTGCCGTTCGACTGTGAGCCTGGCTGCGGCTTTCGCCCACGTGTTCTTCTCTGACGGTGGACACCGGGTTTTGTTGATCGAGCTGAATCCACGCCCTCTGCGCGTAGCGAAGTGCTTGACGCAGGTTTGGATCGTTACTACGCTCGAGTATAGCGGTTACCCTGGCGATGTTGGCCATGGGAGTTCTGAAGCCCCGCTCGCTCAAGGCGACGAATTCGGCATCTAGCTCACGATGCATAGATCGCATGCGCTCGTTGACCCTCCTTCGCCAGACTGCGCGGGCTCTGTTCCTGGCCCTCCGTGCCTCATGATCGGAGTTGTTTTCGTCGCGGGCGTTGGCTGTGGCCTCATCTTCGGATATCATGTCAAGTGCGTCGTTGGGTGCAATGCCATCATCCTCGCCCTCCTACGCCATCAGCACCTGGTGTGATATGAGCTCATCAGAGCTCGCTTTGACTAGCTTGGTTGACTCCTATGCCACGGTGGCTAATGGCCTGCCCTCCTGAAAAGGCAAGGGCTCAAGGTGTGCCACAAGTCGGTCTTCATCCTCGAGTAGATCAGAGAGTTTCATGCCCTCCCAATGCGCAAAATGGCCCCCTGGAGTGGAGGTGATCATCAGACCGTTGTCACCAAGACAACCCGCAGCCCCCTGTCGTGCGGTGGCTTCGGGCTTTCCGATTCGGAGTAAGTAGTCGAAATCCTTTTCCAATGCGGAGAGGGACTCGGAGTTGTCGGCCTCCTGATATTCAGTAGCCGAATTGCGTAGACCGAGTCGCGATCGGTTACTCAAGTCCTCAGATTGGAGCAGGTCCGATCTGAGGGAGGTTGTTGCAGCGCTGGGCGGAGTCGCATTGACAACAGACTCCTCCACGGTCTTCCTGGCGGAACCATGGGCTGGCAAGTCGTCGAGATTATCGACGAACTCGTCGAGGTCGCTATGAAAACTCGCTATGAGAGTTTTTGGCTTCATGCCGATGAAAATTGCCCGCACCATTTGCAACGCAAACCCACGAGCTGAAAATGAACGTCGTGCCCTGAGGGGGCACAACACTGGTGAACTTGAATGATGCCATCGAGTTCACCAGTGGATCTTCAATGCGCACCCCTACTTGGCATGCCAGCTGTCGGTGTTTTACCGCCTGCCCACCGAGGGGTATACCCGAGGTGGTAAGTTTTAGGTAGGGTGACACCGAGATCAGGAACTCGAAGGTGCAAGCAACACAAGGTTTAGATAGGTTCGGACCGCGATGTGCATAATACCCTACGTCCTGTTTGGTGGTTTGTATTGCCTTGGGTGTTGATTGATGTTTTGAGGAGGTCTCTGCCCACCCTTATATATCTGGGAGGATAGGGTTACATGAATCCTAGTCTGACACTAGTCTAGGAATCGTACTCGAGTACAACTCGAGTAATTTCCTTCTATACCGGCTAGTCCTACTTCGCATGCGAGTAGAGTACAACATAGATAAGGTATAGGACATGTCTTATCCCCTAATCCTGTATGAACTACGTTATGTACACAGTCCATAGTCCTAGGTCTGACACCCAGGCGTCTTCATCGTCTACGAGGAAGGAGTCAAGGCCTAACAGGTGCTGGACCCGCTGACACAGCATGTGCGCACCACACGCAACGTAGTGTTTGATGAAGATCGCGGCTGGAACTGGCCGCAGGAGAAAGATGGTAACACCGGGTACAACTCTTACTTTGTCATCGAGTACCTGGTGGAAGCTACGGTAGCTGCGGAGGAGTCAGCTACCCCTCGAGTACTTCTCCGACTACCCCTGATATGTCTCCGAGTACCACGAGCTCTGCTTCAAGTACTTCTGGGGGTGAGGCGACCCCCTCACCCCGACTGCTTTCCCGACACCCTCCGCTCCTACTGGTGCGACTCCAAGTGCCCGAGAGGGCAGTCCGAGTACTTGTGAGGCCCCTCCAAGTGCTCGTGAGGGTACCCTAAGTACTCATGAAGCCACTCTGAGTGCTCGTGCGGGTACTCCAAGCACTCGAGAGGCCACTCCACATACTCGGGAGGGTACTCCAAGTACTCGAGAGGCCGCTCCAAGTGTTGATCCACTTGCGAGCACTTCTCCAAGTTCTTCCCCGACTTACGGCAGCAATTACTCGCGCCTCGACAACGACCACAACGATGCCCCATTGTGCTATCACACAATGGAAGACTTGCTCAGTGAGCTGCACCCAGGCCTTGAGCAAGTGGAATTCGAGGAGTCGGAGTTGATGCTCACCAGCACGGGGGAGCCATGCTCCTTTGCTGAAGCGGAGGGGGAGGAAGACTAGAGGGCGGCAATGCACGATGAAATCAACTCGGTTGAGCGGAACATGACTTGGGAGTTGGTTAAACTCCCAGCTGGGCACCAGGCCGTTGGGCTAAAGTGGGTGTTCAGCTGAAGCGCGACGAGGGGGGAAAGTCATTAAGCACAAGATACGACAGGTGGTGCGCAGTTTTGTTCAGCAGGCCGGCATCGATTTTGATGAAGTATATGCGCCTGTGGCTTGCATGGAGTCGGTGCAAGTGCTTCTAGCTCTTGCAGCTCAGGAGGGCTGAACTGTCCACCACATGAACGTCAAATCGGCCTTCCTAAATGGAGACCTGAAGAAGGAGGTCTACGTCAAGTAGACCCCCGGGTTCTTCATCCCAGGGGAGGAAGGAAAGGTGCTGCGACTACGTAAGGCCCCTCTATGGCTTACGACAGGCGCCGCGGACCTGGAACGCAAAGCTCGACTCGACGCTCAAAGCACTCAACTTCAAGCAGAGTGCGCACGAGCACGCCATTTACAGGCGGAGTGGTGGCAAGCACGGGGAGCCACTACTAGTCGGGGTCTACGTCGATGATCTGGTGATCACCGGGTCATCCGAGCAGGCTATCGACAAGTTCAAGAATGAGATGAAGGGTCAATTCCAGATGAGTGATCTCGGGCTTCTCTCCTTCTACCTTGGCATTGAGGTGCATCAGGAGGGCGGGCACATCACTTTAAGCCAAGCACAGTACGCCACCCTAGTCGTGAATATTGGCGGGATGGAGGGGTGCCATCTTGCCCAGACGCTCATGGAGGAAAGGCTACGCCTGAGCCGCGACAGCACTGCTTCGGAAGTCGACTCCACCGAGTACCGGCGACTAGTCGGAAACCTCCGGTATCTCCTCCACACGCGACTAGGTCTGGCCTTTGTGGTTGAATTTGCAAGTCATTTCATGGAGAGGCCGACTAAAGAACATATGAAGGCGGTGAAGTGCATCCTCTGCTACAACAACGGCACACTCGACTACTGCCTACACTACAAGAAGTCGACCGAAACAACTCGGTTGACTAGCTACAGCGACAGTGACCACGCGGGTGACATCGACAACCGCAAGAGCACCAGTGGCAACCTCTTCTACCTTGGGAAGTGCCCGGTGAGTTGGCAATCACTCAAGCAACGAGTGGTGGCTCTATCATCATGTGAGTCAGAGTACGTTGCAGCTACCATGGCAGCAACTCAAACAGTCTGGCTCGTGCGACTACCCGGTGAACTCATGGGAAGGAAGGCTGAGTGCGTGGAGCTCATGATGGATAGCAAGTCGGCACTGGAGCTGAGCAAGAATCCCGTCTTCCACGAGCGGAGCAAGCATATCGAGTTGAGGTACCACTTCATTCGTGGCTGCATTGAGAAAGAATTCATTGACGCTGACTACATCAACACCAAGGACCAACTCGCTGACATCCTAACAAAGGCACTTGGGCAAGTAAAGTTTTAGAAGCTGCGATCTAGGATCGGGATGATCCAAGTACCCTCGAGCAAGGCACACAAGGCTTAGGGGGAGAATTGTTGGGGTTTTAATCCTTGTGTAGGCAGTATCTAGACCAAATCGACTAGTCGTAGGTAGCAGCACGCTGCATTTACTGCTTGCATGCAGTCCATGCACCAAGGCTTCTTTTCCTTGTAACTTGCGCCTGGTCTTGTAGCCAGCGCCCCTTTATTGTAACTTGTCTTTCTTGGGATCTCAACTTAAATCAAAGCTCACAGTAGCAACTGGGATCCAGTCGGAGCCCTAGGACAAACAAACTCAAAGGTGTTAGTGTGTTCGTCCCCTTCCAGTGTAGGCAAACCACTCGATTGTGCCTGAGAAAACACTCGGTAGGTGGCGGGTTTCCAACATAGTGTGGCGGCGGCGACGCATAAAAGAGCTTCTCCATGGCCGAGGAGAGACCGATGAAGTCCTTGTGGCGGTCGAGATGGCAGATAACTAAGATGGTGAGCGTAGAAGAAGGAATGAATCTCTGAGATCGTGTTTCAATTTGACTTAATCGATTGATGTTTTGTGTCTGAAATCTCGGGCGGGGATGGAGCTAGGGATTGACGGCGATGTTGGGTGCAGTGGGTACACGCGGCGGGTAGAAGGATCGACGCGGTGAGAAAAAATATGAAAAATTGGCAGAAATATTTTTCTTTTATCAGTTTCGTAAATCTACACCCTCTTTCGTCAAACCATTAAGCTGGCAAGCGAGATCTTCGCGAGGAGTACGGTGAATCTAATCTTGATGAGAAAGGATTTTAATTGTTTCAACTGTTATAATATAGATTATAGTATAGATACCAGCCAGAACGAGACTACTGCAGCTTCGGGACTCTGTGGAAGTGTGAATGCACATTTAGCTGGAAACGCCACACGGTCAGAATCATCGTTCCATCTTTTAAAGTGGCAAAGACGACGACACCGTTTTGTTTACCTCAGCATTCTTATTGCTCCATTATTTCCTTTGTTCTTCCTACTTTATTAGCGTATAAGTACATCACACAATCATCAATGCCTTCTTAATTCGTACATTGCAAGTTAAGGATATATAGTTCTAGAGTAACACAACTCAAACTTTCTCTGAATTCAGAGCCGGAAATCGTAAATAGCCGCTTTGCGACCCAAGCCAACCGCGTAGTAATGAGTAATGTAGTCTTTCGCGAGTGTCTCCCTGTACAATGGGGGGTTTCCATCGGACAGCAGCTCCTTGATGGGGCCATACATCCTTGTCGAATCTGAATGGCTGGTGAAGCACGCGATCGAGACCCTTGGTCCAGCCTTCTTGGCCACCACCCTGTGCTCGGCGCTTATGAACTTGTCGTTCGACATCATCTGTGCATACACACAACAAAATCTCAGTTCTGTAAAAACAATGATTAAGATCTGACGCAGAAATCAATGATGAGCAAGGCTCCCCGATTTGTTAATTTACAGTCAGGATCCAGTGACAAGCAGATACATACCTGCATGAGATCGCCGATGTTCACTATGAACGCTCCTGGCGTTGGCGGGACGTCGATCCACTGATCGTCGTGGAGGACCTGCAGGCCGCCGGTGTCGTCCTGAAGGAGGACGGTGAGGAAGCCGGAGTCGGAATGCCGGGTCGTTCCGATGGCGAGCTCCGGCTCGGGGCATGGAGGATAGTAGTGGAACAGTATCATCTGCCCTTTGTTGCACTCCATGTCAGCTAGGTAGGTCGGGGCAAGCCCAAGAGCCTCCGACAGCAACCCGTACAGTGTGTCCAGCAAGAGCTTGGTGTGTCTAGCGTAGTCAAAGAACGCATCCCTGAAAAATCAACACAAATTAACAGCAGGTAGCGTTCACTGTTCTGCCACTATCTTTTGTGCTTCCCAATCATATCTGTCGAGTACTTGAGTCCATGTTTAGTCAGAAGTAGCAAAGGAAATAGATGCCTATATCTGAATATTCTGCCGTCCACGATGTAGACAGATAAACAGTGTACTCACAAAGTCTAAAGCAGACGTGTCATGGATTATTGATACTCAGTGCTTCTACATAAGGTCGGCATAACTGATAAGCTACATATAGTGTAATTGTCATTAGACAACTTATCTGTTGCAAATTAGTATCCAAAGAAGGTCGAGGATGGGCATAAGCTACATACAGTGTAATTGTAATTAGACAACTTATCTGTGAACAATAGAACAGAAATTAACTGATAATTTAGTTTGTACTTCAGTTGATACCAGTCATAGAACTCCATTTAGAAAACAGTTACTTTGATTGTGGTCTGGGATTTTTATTTTTCTTTTCTTTTTTGGTGTGTGAGAGAGATAGGGAGAAGCAGAGAAATTAAGAAATGTAGGCAACTGGTCTCTGCCAACGATAGAGTGGCGCCATGTGAGGTCGTGACCAGTCAAGTTTGGCACAGTATCGGCATGCACTTTAGTCAAAATTTGGACAAAAGTAAACATGAGGATAGGCATGTTATGACTTTGCTTTGTCATAGATTTAGAAGTCTACATTTTTAATCAGCAGAGGATGTGGTTGAGAAAAAAAAAATGCAAATCCTGTATACAAGGCAACTTAGCACTTGCCAATAACAACAAGCTGATGTCTGATAGTACTCTATGCTAGTGACTTGCCAATAACAAGAAGCTGATGTCTGATAGTACTATATGCTAGTGATGCACTTCGTGTACAGCTGGTCTAGCTGTGAACAATAGAACAGAAATCGAACCTTTCTGTGAGAAATCATAGCAAAAAGGAACTTCAAATTATTTACGGCAAAAACGATACTACTACACTTATCAAGCTACCAGACCGGACAAAGAGAGCGCTCACCGGCAGTTCTCCGGCATCTCGCCGTCGGTCGGCGGGTTGGGCGCGATGCGGAGGTATAGCGTGTCGCGCCAGTTGGCCACGGACGACTCGTACAGGTCGAAGTTGCAGTTGTACTTGACCGCCTTGGCCGGGTCCCGCGAGTAGAGCCGCGCCTTCTCGCTGCCCGCCCCGCCGTCGGCGTCGTGGAACGCCCGCGCGGCGCCCAGGGCCGCCGCGGCCACCTCCCCGGGCACGCCGTGGCCCGTCACCAGGAAGAGCCCCCACTCCTCAGCGGCGCGCCGCACGGCCGCCACCACCGCCTCGTGGTCCGCCGCGGCGAGGTCGACCGCCGGGATGCACGGCGGCCGCTGGCCGGGAGCGCTGGGCTGCCGTGTCGGCTGTTCGTGGTCCGGGACGCGGCGGAAGATGCGCGGGACGCGCGTGGCGCCGGACGCGACGAGCCCGCGCACGCCCGCGAAGGTCGCGTCCAGCGTGCGGAGCTCGGCAACGCGGTCGTAGGCGGCGGCGGCGGCGGGAGAGGGGGCCGAGGCGGACGACATGGCGACGCGCGTCGCGGCGTTGGTTGTCCCGTGCTTGTTTGATCGATGTGGCACGGCGGGCCAGGTAGGTAGGGGTGCCAAGACGCCGGCTCTTCTTATCTGCTCTGCTGCCACAGGTGATGTGCTGATGTGTGAGGATCTCACTAACCTGATTGATCCAGTCCAGATACTCGAATCTCTGGGAACAAAAAATTGAATATACCAGCTATTAAGGGCATTCTGACGAACCTTGCGTGCAGGCCAACAATATTATTGTCCTGCCTCCGACCAATTGAGCGGTCAAGTTTGGTGACTTCGTGTGAGGCAGTCTACTATGCATCTCCTCCCCCAAGAGCCACACTCATCTTTCCATTTAGCTAGTACGCCAGCTCATGCATCCATGTAAAAAGGATGCTATTGTACAGAACCATGTAGATTTAAAGATCAAACTTGAGTTCATAAAGGACATATCTTCAATGTTAGTCAATTTCATATATCAGAAGTGCGTGATATAGAGTTTTTTTTTGAAAAAATACTACGTGGTTGCATAGTAGCACTTCCTTCGCAAATGGTATGACTTGGAGAAGTTCTTATAAATTTTACGCATATTATTCTGAAGTGGCTTCCATATTTGGGCCATATCATCTATCTCTCACTAACTTCTCTTTGGTTTGAAATAAAAATATTGTACCGTTGTCTAACATTTGGGTGTCACTGTCCTACTGGACCCAAAAGTTGAATGTTCCAAATATCTTCTTTAATTAGTAATTCAACTTTCTGGATCTTGAGTTGTAAGAAAATAGTTAGATGCACAACACAACACAAAATTTAATAAATAATAGAAAATGTCGTATAGACAATTGTGTTATAAATAATGACAAAAATTCATCATAAAATTAAATTTTTATGTAAAGAAAATGGAAAACACAGAAAATAATTCTGAGTAACTAAAAGATAGGATTTTCAATAGCCAAACTTTCCTACAAGAGAAAAGTCCATTTTACTCCCTTTAACAATTCACTTTGTCTACTTAACCCCTAAGTAAAATTTGGACTCAATTTACTCCCCAACAATTTAAATTAGTCCAATCTACCCTCTAATGATATTTTTTTTGTTTCTCCACGTACGAATTGATTTTAAGTTCAAATTTTGTGAGTGGATAGATAACATGATGTCATATGTTAAAAAATATATTAAAAATTTTTCATGATTATTTTCATAATTTGGAAACGTTTAATACGAAATTTATCACAAAATACAATTTTGCATGAAAAATATTCATAAAAAAATCATAATGTATTTTTGTAGCATAGAGCATCATATTATAAGTTACATTGCAAATTTAAAGTTTAAATTCCACTTGTAAGTGGAGAAATAAAAAGAAGCAATCTCATTAGGGGTAGATTGGACCAATTGAAATAGTTTGGGGTAGTAGTTTGAGCCTAAATTTTGTTTAGGAGTTAAGTGGACAAAGTGAATTGTTGAGGGGAGTAAAATGGACTTTTTTCTTCGCAAAATAGGTGCTATCAATCGCATTACTTTTCCCATCCATCTAAAGTCGACGAAGCATGTCTATTTATTGAACGACAGTTGGATCATCTTCTTTTTCCTCCCGTCAACTTTGTTTCTGTTACTGCTAACCTATTTATTTGCACGCTCCTTCCCCTAACCTTAGAATTAAGCTAGATGATAGCTGAGAACCTTAAAACCTAAGCTTTTTTTTTCTCTAACCTTCATTGCCAACGTTAGATTATTGATTTTAGTCGGCTGATGAGGAATAAGAAGAGTTGTACCAATTTTTTTTTGAAGAAATGAGTCGTACCAAATTTGGTTTCAACACAATGCAGATGTTCATTTTCTGTATGGTAAAGAGCAGTGGGTACAAAATTTGAATTCTGAACTTGTCTACGAGTCTACGGTGAGGATGCCGCTCAACACGCGTTGGAATTCCCTGCCAAGGGCACCCACCGAGGCGTGTTGCGTGGCACGCCGCTGCTGGTCGCTCCCCAACCCGAACGCTTCGGCGTCTGACTGAGCACATGGAAGACTGACTCGACCATCCTGACAAAACACCAGCCCATCCTCCCCGGCCTGCGGTCTCCCCACCTCCTCCTCGCCTTCCCCCCTCGACCCTCCCCTCCTCGGGTGCCTCCACCGTCGAGAGGGCGAGCGAGGTGCTCCTCGGGCGGAGAAGGAGGAGCGCGGCCATGGGCTTCATCTCGTTCGTCGGCCGGGTGCTCTTCGCCTCCCTCTTCCTCCTCTCCGCCTACCAAGAGTACGTCCGTCCGTCCCCCTTCCTAACTCGCCCCTCAGATCCCGCCTCCTCGTCTTTCCATCCCTCCGCTCATTTGCAAATCGACCCCGCCCGTCGCGCCGCCGGCTTCTCCGTTGGTTGCCGTCTTCCCGATCCCGTCCTGCGGGCTCGACTTCCGGTGGGTCGAATCGGAATGTTCCCTCTTCCGTGCGGGGAGGTGACAGGTGAGATCCGGCTGGTGCGGTGCATTTCCGGATCCTGCTGCGCTAGATCCGAGTGTAGGGTACTGAGACTTGGACCCGGCGGTGGGTCGTGTGCGCAGAGGAAGAGAGAGGATTGAAGTTGGATTGGATCGGATCAAACTAGATGACGCGTCCATTTGAAGTGCGCAGCGCAACTTGTAGATAATGCAGACTTCGCCGGCATATTGGCAGTTTTCGCTGCAGCCTAGGGGTTGTAACGGATCATGGCTCCAGTGGTCTCTTCACGATCCAATTTAGCTTTTTAGCTCAAAATTATATAAGATTAGAACCTGGTTCTTTTAGGGACCACAGGTTCTTAGATTATCTAGGCTAAATTTTAAGATACTTTACCACCCCTACTGCAGCCGCACGCAGCATGCCGTACCCATGATATTGAGTACAATTTAGTGAGTGTGGCTTCTGTGTTGACCATACCCTGTTTATCCTTGTGATGTTGAGCTGAACCGTTTGGCAATTGGCTAGCCTCTGTGGAGCGCTATGTCCTATGTGTGAGCAGTGTTCAATTGGCTAACCGAGCCTGAGCCATCATCCCATTATCGCCTCATTCTACAACTATTGTAAGTTTGCACTAATATCAGTGCGCGCGCCCTGAACCGATTTCCATCCTATATCTCGTATAGTGTGGGCCACCCCTGCACCTTATGCCGGTACAGAGAGTTATAGGAGTTATAGTCAGTTGTCGAGGTTGGCTATGTCTGTGTAAGTGAAAATTGGTTCAGTTGGAGATGATTCTGGGGCTCAAAATATAATAACGTTTTAGGTAAGTTGGTTGTGGCCATATCCTTAGAGCTTGAGATGTCGATGACCAATAAAAAAAAATCCCTTCATTTCACAGTTACATGGTTCTGGCCTTCTAGTTAAGGATGCATGGAAAGGCTGATTTAATGTTTCCCAATCGGATATTTGTGTTACTGAAGTTATAAGCTTACCAACTACAAACTAGTATATTGCTCATTTTTGCATATGTTTGCCTAAAAAAACATTACCATAAATGACGGTACGATGGCAGTAAGATCTTTATCCAGCTTCCCCTCAGTTATTTGCCTCAGAATCTTTTTGGTTGGTGAGGAGCGGGTTTCAATTTTTATTTACTTATCACAACCCTGTGTGCAGCTTATATTCTCTACTCCCTCCGTCCCAAAAAGAATGCAACTCTCGCTTTTCGAGGAGTCAAACAATTTCACTTGACCAAATTTATACAAAATAGTATTAACATTTACGTTACAAAATAAGTATCATTAGATTAATCATGTAATATATTTTCATACTAAATCTATTTGGAGATATAAATGTTAGTAATTTTTTATATAAATTTGGTCAAACGGGAAGCGAGAGTTGCATTCTTTTTGGGACGGAGGGAGTAGTCGCTAAGATACTTTTGAAAATTCTCGTTTGTTCATTAGTTGTTACACAGTTTTTTCTTTCTTTTGATGCATAATTTGTTCTTTTCTGTTGTAAACCGTAAATCAATCTTTTGCCATCATACATGCAGGTTCATAGAATTTGGAAATGATGGTGGACCAGCGGCAAAGGCCTTGAAGCCAAAATTCAATCTCTTTATCAAGCAAGTGTCCAAGAACACTGGATTGGGGGTGCCGCATATTGATGTAGGAATGCTGTTCTGATTTAATTCCATTCTATCTATTTTCAGAACCCGTTCAACCCAGTTTGACATTTGCTTTGTTTATTTGCAGATAAAATCTGTCATTGCTGCTACCATGTTTCTGAAAGGCTTTGGTGGGCTTCTGTTCATCTTCAGCAGCTCATTTGGAGCTTTCCTACTGGTGAGTAATTAAGTATTGTTCTTCTTCTTGCAACATGCCTATTGTATTATGATAAAATGCTAACAATAGTAACATGAATAGTTGAGTACCATGTACATGTTATAGAGGTCATCATTATCATGTAGGTTACGCAATTTATCAGCATGCTTGACATTCTGTAACTTTAACATCATTTATGTTTAGCGTTTAGGTTTGTAGCATCATACATTAGCTTTTTCAAGATCCTGGTCTAGCAAGGTCTTAGCTTCCGGGAATGGAAGACTCAACAGAATGTTTGTGATATACTTCACAGATTTGTGATATTGTCACTATAATCGATCCACTCGGCAGGTCCGTATATGATGGATTTTTGGAGGGATGTGACAAGTGATCCACTCTAGTGCAATCTGTATTATAGAATTCTTAAGATATATCCCAATAACAGATTTATGCGTAGCATTATAACACGTGTTTTATTCTGACGTTAAGGTGAAGTATATGTATTCTTTGACACTTATACTTGCTGTTTTGGAATTAATCACTCATTTATTGTGATGCAAATTTTCTATGTTGCTCATCTGTGCAGCTTATTTACTTGGCATTTATAACTCCTGTTATGTATGACTTCTACAACTATGAAATGGAGTCAGCACAATTTGTCCAGCTGTTTTTCAAGTTTTCACAGGTTTGTTAGCCTGCTACTGTGCTTCCTTACTTACAAAATATTTAATTTCAAGCTTTTCCTGCAGTTGTTATTAATTGTAACAAGTTATGTACTTCATGTGCTCTCAGAACTTGGCGTTTATCGGTGCCCTGCTTTTCTTCCTGGGAATGAAGAACTCTATTCCAAGAAGGCGCTCCAAAGGAAGGACAACAAAGACCAAGACAAATTAAGTCAGCAATTGTAGGATGGGAGGCTATTAGGCTCCTTATGTCTGCATGCAGGATGTCCCACTTTTGTTCTTGGCACACAATTGAATTGTGAATTAGGGGGAACTTTACAGAACTTAGCATGTAGGATATTTAAGTTGCCTTGCACAATTCTATTTTGTATGTCGCCATGTGTTTTTATGTAATGATACATTTTGCTACAAGAACTGCTTTGTCAGTCTAAAATTGAAAGTTGCAGTCTCTCTCTGTGGGTGCATGCGTGGTTGTGAAACTTCAGAATTGCTCTTTCTCGCTCTTAGCATGTACTCAATAAGGGTTATCCAGTAGTGTTAGATTCAATTTGTTTGGACGACCCTTTAAATCCATGAATCGAAGATGCAGAGTAATTTGAATATATAGTAGTGTTTCATGCTGCCTGTGTTGTGAGTTTGTTGATCGTGAGAGAGGACTAGTTTTTGTGAGAGGACTGTCCTCGGATTCTCCATAAAATGTACCCGCAGTTATTGAAACAACCAACGTGAAAGAAGGGATGTGGTAGAGAATCACTTCAAGGAGTCCCAATACAAATTATTGTTTGGCAGAGCTACCCCTAGAATACCTCGTGCTGGTTGAAATTAGGGTACGTTTTGGTGGTGCTAAGAAAATTAGGGTACATTTTGTTCTTTTGTTTATTTACCAAACTTCATAGATCTTTCTTGCCGTGCATGTTTCATGTGATGTCAATCTGATTATTGATGATTATAGATAAGAGTATTAATATCTATTACATCTAAGAGGTGAACTATGAGAATGTATTTATCGAAGACAAACTTAATAGATCTTATGATTCTTGATGATCATAAAGGATCCTTTAGAATATTTGACTTAGGGTGTGTTCGTTTGGCACTAGACCCCTCTAAAATGTTTAGAGTGCTCTCCCCCTCTAAAATCTTTAGAGGAATCGCAGTCTTATTAGAGGCTGAATTAGAGGGCTGTTCGGTGCCGGACCTCTAAAGTTTAGATGTTTCGGGTTTTAGAGGGGTGAAACGAACACACCCTTAGAACAGACTTCATATAGTTTTCAAAAAAGAACAGACTTCGTAGATCTTATAATAGTTTGACTTATAACAGACTTCATAAATCTTTCTCGTCAAAGTTTCATATGGTGTCAATACGTATGGTTTGGTTTTCATTTTTCATGCTTTAGAATATGAGTTTAATTGGATAAATTTTGGATTGATAAATTAAAACATGAATATCTACATACTCCCTATGTTCTAAAACATAAAAAAGTTTATTTTATTTTTACATTAAACTTTTGAATCTTTAATCAAGTTTATAGAAAATATATTAAGATCTGTAATACTACATAAATACATTACCAAGACATATTTTATGGTGGATTTAACGAAACTAATTTGGCATTTGAAAGCATCTAGGCTAATACATGCATATGGTAAGTTTTAGTGATTAATGAAGATCGGATATGACTATCGTGTATTTTGAAGGAAACATTATTTATTGGACCTCTATATTATCAAGTGTCATAAGGACATGAATGACACTTGATTCAGTTTAGATTTTATAGTAGTCTTTGACTGTACTATTAAGAGGGGCTTATGAGTTAGTAGCTTGACCTAGCAAAGTCTGACCATAAGAAGATGCACAATTGCTCAAGCTCAGTACTGTCCATCTCAAAGAAGTCAAGGGAACACTTGGGAGAAGGAAAAATTGAAGAAGAAATCAACTCCAAGTCAATTGCATTGCAGAATTCAAACGACGATCAAGTGAAGAAATGTCTTCAGTACCGGATCAACCGACACTCTGAAGATAGGCGTGGATGGAATGAACAGTAGCTCTAGTGTTTTAGAGTTTCGCTCCAGAAGGTTTGGGCAAAAACCCTATCAGCACTGAATTATCCGACGTTACATGCAGAGATGTCGGTGCAATCGTGCTTTGATCACGCAGAGGACACATTTTTGCTCCTAAAGGTTTTTCCAGCTAAGTCTTCAGCACTGGATCAACCAACACTCGTTCGTGCAACGCTTCGGTGCAATGACGCTAGCAAAATTGGGCAGTTAGGGTTTAATAGCTACTATTCAAGCTCAATGTGACCTTATCATCCGGCACCTAGTGTCGGTTCATCCGACGCTTTAAGCTTTTCGGGAAAGTTGTTGGCAACGTGAAACGTCCCCCCCATCAGGGAAGACCTAAAAGTGTTACTTTATCAGTCCCAGGAGGCTGATAACACTTTTATTACATCAGATGGTACATCACCGTACAACTCTTCGCGGTAATGGGCAGTGAAGCGCCACTATCGCGAGGATTACAACTAAAACCCACACTATTACACTAGCTACGAAAAGAGGATCATCAGAGTCTTGCGCCATGCGGGATTCCGACGGTGGCCTCAACCACAGGCAAGACTGGGTGCAGGATGGAACCCTACTCGACGTCTTCGGGGATGTAGTCTGGATCTTCCACTGTAAAAGTAAGAATGGGGTGAGTACGAACGTACTCAGCAAGTCTATTCACACCCGCGGAGGGGGTATAACAGAAATAAATGCACAAGTTAATCCAAGGATAAGGTTATGGTTTATTTGCGGAAAAACTCGGTTTTATGCAAAGGTTTGTTTAAAACATTCTCAAAACAAGTTGTTAAGCATCAAGGAGTACATGGTGTTGATCCACACAGGATCCAGGTTTTAAACTGCTACCGGACTCCCCGTCCGCCGTACCACACGACACAACTGCCGGACACTTCCCAAACAACCCACACCAGTCCAACCATTCCCAGAGAGAAACACTAGTTATGTGACCACACCGTAACTTGCCCAATACCGTGGGCACGGCTATTCGAATAGATTTTCAACTCTGCAGAGGTGTGCAACTTTACCCACAGGTGGGGTACCACAGCACGAACACCTTAGTGCCGGTGCAGATCCCATCAAAGCCCTTACCCACCTTAGCTAGACCTGGCTAGCCACCACGGGATCTATCAAGGGGTCATTCGACCTATCACCGAGGTTTAACCGGGGCATAAGTCACACAGAGCTTATCCCGTCTCCTTGATCACCCGTTGCTCCCAGCTCTCCTGATGGCTATCAGACTAACTAGTGGGGTTAGGCTAAGCCGTTGCCCATACAACGGTCAAGTGGTTTGCACGACGGGAAGCTAGGTGAGACGACACATCAACTCGGTCCTTAGGGGTGACAAGATGGATATCTCCCTTCCTCGCTCAACCACACAGGTACGAGCACACCAACGGCAAATCACACAGAAATGCCATCCATCCCGTCTAACTCGTCTTTCAAAACACATTTTATCCCTTCCCACATACACACACACACACACTTTCTTTATAAAACCAGGTGGTCAAGGTATGGATATCACAAACAAGGGTGGCTATCCTACCATGTTTTCAGTAAGCAAATCCATGCAATTTTATAAAGCAGGCCACTGGGTTGTGTTTATAAAAACTAGGATAGAAACATGCATCAAAGGGTGGAGTTGAACTTGCCATCGTCAAGTCCTTGCGGGAGGTCCTGGTCGAAGCACTGTCCCTCGGGTTCAGGGTCGCAGAACTGGTCCTCGTTCGCTTGATCACACTCGGGAACTTCCTCGTTCACTCTGTGTCCTATGACGCAAACAAACAGGCATACAATCAAGCGAAAGAACTAAAAGCTTTCATCGTTGAGCTTGAATCGGAAATAATTTAGTTACGGAGTTAGGGGTAATATTTTTGGGTGGTTTCTTAATGGCATGGCTAGAACTATACTAGAAAGGGCGTGGTAAAGTTTCGGGTCGATCGGAGATCGTTTGGCGCATAAAATGACGAGTTAAAGATGGTTTCAGGGGTTAAACGGGGGTCCAGGGACTTGTTCGTAATTATCTAAAGAGGGTAGGGGCTTATTTGCGAACCCTAGAAATATTCAGGGTATGCTAAAGGACGTCGAGTATATCTAGGTTTATGTGATGGGGGTTTGGATTTGAATTAACGGAAAGGGTAGGGTCTCTTTAGCAAAAGGAGTAATTAAGGGAGGGGGGGTTCTTTTTTTGGGGGAAATACAGGGAACAAGGGGGGGGGTTATGGGCAAAGTGCCCTTCTCCTTCCTCTCCCCCGTGCAGAACAGAGGAGGGGGAAGGGGGCGCCGGCGGCGGCCAAATCCGGCCGCCCCGGGGCTCGATGGCGGTCCGGGGGTGGGGGAAAAGGGAGAGGGGGGCACGGGGATCCCATCCCCGGCCTCACCTTGGGCGGGGGCGACGTGTGGCGGCCGGCCGACGGGGCGGGCGGTGCGGCACGGGCGGGGCGGCGAGCGCGGCCTGGGGAGAGGGCAGGGGCGGCGGTGGGAGTTGTGGGGGGTGGCGGGCTGCGCGTGGGGGTGCCTATTTATAGGCGGCTAAAGGCGGTGGGCGGTGGTGGCCGGTGAGGAGGCCGGCGAGCGGTGTGGAGCACCTTAATGGCGCCCGTGTCGCGGAGCGGCGGCGCGGGCGGCAAGGCCGGAGCAACGCGACGGTTCGGCACGCGTGCGGGCGCTGTGCGGCGTGAACGGCGAGAGCGGGCGTCAGCGGCAGGAGGCACAACGGGCGCGCGCAGGGGGAGGGGCCGGGGCGGCGCACGCCACGACGCGTGCACGTGGGGCAGCAGCTGGGCGCCAGCGGCGGGCGGTGCGACCACGCGGGGCACGCGGGGCACGCAGGGCGAGCGCGTGCGCGCGGCCACGGCAAGCGTGCGGCCGAGTGGCAGAGGGAGGAGGGGGAAACAGGGAGGAGAATGAAGGAGGAAAAGAAAAGAGGAGGAGGAGAAAAAGAAAAGGGGACAGGGGAAATAGGAAAAAGGGAAAAAGAGAGAAGAATGGAAAGGGAAAAAAGAAAATAGGAAGAGAGAAGAAAGGAAAAGAACGACGCGTGCCAGCGGGATTCGCGACGGCGACCATGGCTGGTCGGCCACGCGCGCGACAATTGCGCCATGTGCGAGGGGAAAAGGGGCCGCGTCGGCGTTGCTCGCAGGATGGCGGTCGCGCGTGGTCGACAACCCGCCGAGCGGTGCGGGACGGGACGGCGACGAGGGTGTTGATATGACGGCGAATCCGGGGGAGAGTCAGGGTTTAGATTTGAATGAGGTTTGACGACGAAAAGGTTTCGAACAAGATTATCTTAGCGCGTGATTCGAGTTTGGAAATTTTCGGGGCGTCACAAACCTACCCCACTTAAAATGAATCTCGTCCTCGAGATTCGGCTGGCTCCTAAACAAATGGGGAAACTCCTTCTTTAGGGCCTCTTCGCGTTCCCATGTCGCTTCTTCTATTCCGTGTCTGCTCCATTGAACCCTGCATATCCGTACTTCGGAGTTTCTTGTCCTTCTAGTGATAGTGTCTAGAATTTTGATCGGTACTTCCTGGTATCGCAGATCCGGCTGCAGATCTATTGTTTCCACCGGCACGCGTTCTTCCTCAGGCACTCTCAAACACCTTCTTATTTGCGAGACATGAAACACTGGATGTATATCCGACATTTCCTCTGGTAACTCCAGTCGGTATGCCACTGCTCCGACTTTCTTTAGAACCTGATACAGTCCAACGTATCGAGGGGCTAGCTTTCCTTGCACTTGAAACCTTCGGGTCCCTCGAATAGGTGAGACTTTAAGATAAACAAAATCTCCTGGGTTGAAGCTTATTTCTCGCCTTTTCTTGTCTGCGTAGCTCTTTTGTCGGGACTGAGCGACTTTCAATTTCTCGCGGATCTCCGCTACTTTTTCTTCTGCTTCTTTTATAAGTGCAGGTCCTACTAGGGCACGTTCTCCAACTTCTGACCATATTAGTGGAGTTTTGCACTTCCTACCATAGAGAGCTTCGAATGGTGACATGCCCAAGCTGGCTTGGTAACTATTGTTGTACGAAAATTCTGCATAAGGCAGACTTTGCTCCCAATCCTTTCCATAGGTCAGGACGCATGCTCTCAGCATATCTTCCATAATCTGGTTTACCCTTTCGGTTTGACCATCCGTCTGTGGGTGATATGCGGAGCTGAAGTCTAACTTGGTGCCCATGGCTTGATGCAAGCTTTTCCAAAACCTAGAGGTAAATTGGGTCCCTCTATCTGAGACAATCCTGCTAGGTACCCCGTGTAGCTTTACTATATTTTCCACATAGAGTTTTGCCAGTTTTTCTCCACCGTAATTAGTTCGTACGGGTATGAAATGTGCCGATTTGGTGAGTCGGTCCACTATTACCCATATGGAATCGTGTCCCTTCTGTGTTCGGGGTAGACCCACTACAAAGTCCATTCCTATCTCATCCCATTTCCTAACCGGAATGTGTAGAGGTTGCAATAATCCTGCTGGCTTTTGATATTCGGCCTTGATCCTTTGACAAGTATCACAATGAGCCACAAATCTTGCAATATCCGCCTTCATTCCATTCCACCAATACTTTTGCCTTATGTCCATATACATTTTGGTGGATCCTGGGTGGATGGAGTAAGCCGAGTTATGGGCTTCGTCCATGATTATTTGCCGGAAGTCTCCATTCTGGGGTACACAGATCCTATTCTCGTACCACAACGTTCCCTTATCGTCTACTCTGAAGCCCGGTGCTTTGTTTTCTCCAGTTTGTCTGCAGATCTTTACTAACTCCTGATCTAAGCCTTGAGCCTCTCTAATTCTATCCTCTAGTGTTGATCGGAGGGTCAGTACATGGTTAGAACCTTGAGGAACAATGTGCACATTTAATCGTGCCATTTCCTCACGCAGATGGTCACCCTTGGGTCCATAGGATTTCCGACTTAAGGCATCAGCTACCACATTTGCTTTCCCGGGGTGATAATGAATTTCCAGGTTGTAGTCCTTGACCAACTCCAACCACCTTCTTTGCCTTAGGTTCAAATCTGGCTGGGTGAAGATATACTTCAGGCTCTTATGGTCAGTGTAAATCTCACACTTATTTCCAATCAAGTAGTGTCTCCAAATCTTAAGGGCATGCACTACGGCTGCAAATTCCAAATCATGGGTCGGATAGTTCTGCTCATGAGTCCTGAGTTGGCGGGAGGCATATGCAACAACTTTCCCGTCTTGCATCAGCACACACCCTAATCCTTGTCGGGATGCGTCACAATAAATGACAAAATCCCGATGAATGTCCGGTAGGGTCAGCACTGGGGCGGTTGTCAACCTCTGCTCAATTCTTGAAAACTTCTTTCACAAGATTCCGTCCAGGCGAACTTCTTCTCCTTCTTAAGAAGTTCCGTCATGGGTCGGGCTATCTTAGAGAATCCCTCAATAAATCTCCGATAGTACCCAGCTAATCCAAGAAAACTTCTGATTTCACTAACATTAGTCGGTCGCTGCCAGTTGGAAACGGCTTCGACCTTCTCTGGGTCCACTGCTATGCCTTTCGTGGTCAGAATGTGACCAAGAAAAGCTACTCTCTCCAGCCAGAATTCGCACTTGCTAAACTTGGCATATAGCCTATGTATTCTCAGCTTTTCCAATACTACCCGCAAATGTTGCTCATGTTCTTGAATGCTCTTGGAGTAGATAAGTATGTCGTCGATAAAGACCACGACAAACTTATCCAACTCGTCCATAAATACTTTGTTCATGAGGTTCATAAAATAGGCAGGGGCATTGGTTAGTCCGAAGGACATCACGGTGAACTCAAACTGTCCGTAACGGGTGACAAAGGCTGTCTTAGGGATGTCACTTTCTTTAATCTTGAGCTGGAAATACCCTAACCTTAGGTCGATCTTAGAAAAGTACTTGGCTCCTTTTAGCTGATTGAACAGGTCATCAATCCTGGGGAGGGGGTACTTATTCTTAATGGTAACCTCATTCAGTGCTCGGTAATCTACACACAACCTCATACTCCCATCTTTCTTCTTGACAAATAGGACTGGGGCTCCCCATGGCAACGAGCTTGGTCTGATGAAGCCCAGTCATTGCAGCTCTTCTAGTTGCTTCTTTAATTCCGTTAACTCAGCGGCTGCCATCCTATAGGGTCTCTTGAATATAGGAGAGGTTCCGGGGATAAGGTCTATGACGAACTCTATATCCCTGTTTGGCGGCAAACCGGGAAGCTCTTCGGGGAATACATCCGGGTATTCGTTTACTACCGGGACTCCTTCTAAGGGCTTGGCTTCCACACTAAACACCATTGGGTCAAACTTACTATCCCGGGTATGGCAGATCACTTGTACTCCTTCGGGGTTTGTTAGATGTACCACTTTGTCGGTACAGCCTATGAGACCATTGTGTCGGCTTAACCAGTCCATTCCAAGGATCACGTCTATCCCCCCAGACTTAAGTACTACCAAATCTGCTAGAAAGTCTACCCCACTTAAATTGATCCTCACCCGTGGACAACCTAATTGACAATTGATGTCGCCTCCAGGCGTCCGGGTTAATAGGGGTGTTTTTAGTAGTACCGTAGGTATTTTGTGTTTCTCCACACAGCTTGAGGATATAAACGAGTGCGATGCTCCAGAATCAAATAATACTGTTGCCAGAGCTGAGTTGACTAGGTACTCACCGAGCACTATGCCCTGAGCTTCTTGAGCCTCCTGCGCGTCGATGTGATTGACGCGGGCTCGTCCGAATGATTGCTGGGACTGCTTCATCTGCTGGCTGTTGTCGTTGTTGCGGATGGGCACTCGGTTGGCACCGGTTAGGGCTGGTCTGGGTCCATTCACCGTGTGGGAGAAGGCCGATGTGGCCGGCTTATTCTTGGCATAAGGGCAATTGGCGATGAAATGCCCTGTCTCACGGCAGTTGAAATAGGCCCTAACATTGCTGTTGTCGGAGGCGACCAGGCTTGTATTGCTCTGCAGGGCCCTTATGGTATTCTGACTCTTAGGCTGTGCTTCAGGGGCCCGTGGTCCTGTCACTTGGGACGGAGTCCTATACTGCATTGGGGCCTGAGATCTTGGTGCAGTATAGCTGAAGTTTCTTGGCTTTTGGAAACGGTCCTGTTGGCGGGCCTTACTTTCCAGGAATTTGCGTTTGTTGTCCTTCCTCTCTTCGGCTTTGGCCCTTTCCGTAAGAATAGCCATGTTCATCAGGGTATTAAAGTCAGGATAGATCTGTGGGGTAAGCAAGGTCCGGAGTTCTGGGCTTAATCCCTTCTTGAACATGTCTTGTTTCTTATCATCGTCGTTCACTTCCTCCGGCGCATATCGGGCCAATTCTATGAACCGGTGGGTGTACTCTTCCACCGTCATGCTTCCTTGTTGTAGTGCGCGGAATTCATCCGCCTTGCGCTTCATGGTGGCCGAAGGGATGTGGTAGCGGCGGAACTCCCTCACGAATTCTCCCCAAGTGATGGTAGAGGCATCCTCGGCTGCAGCACAGTAATTTTCCTACCAAGCTAATGCGGTTCCGGTGAGTTGGTGGGCCTCCAGAAGGACTTTGTCTCGATCCTGGCATTCGAATGGTTCGAGCTTCCTCTGGATCACTCGTAACCAGTCGTCTGCATCCAAAGGGTTGCAGGATCCGGCAAAGGTGGGCGGCTTGGTCCTTAGAAAGGCCGTCAGCTTGTCATTCATATTCTGCCCTCGTGGCTGCCTGAAGCGTCCCCCCATCAGGGAAGACTTAAAAGTGTTACTTTATCAGTCCCAGGAGGCTGATAACACTTTTATTACATCAGATGGTACATCACCGTACAACTTTTCACGGTAATGGGCAGTGAAGCGCCACTATCGCGAGGATTACAACTAGAACCCAAACTACTACACTAACTACGAAGAGGGAATCATCAGAGTCTTGCGCCATGCAGAGCTCCAACGGTGACCTCACCCACAGGCAAGTCTGGGTGCAGGACGGAACCCTACTTGACGTCTTCGGGAATGTAGTCGGGATCTTCCATTGTAAAGGTAAGAATGGGGTGAGTACGAACGTACTCAGCAAGTCCAATCACACCCGCGGAGGGGGAATAACAGAGATAAATGCACAGGTTAATCCAAGGATAAGGTTATGGTTTTATTTGTGGAAAACTCGACTTTATGCAAAGGTTCGTTTAAAACATTTTCAAAACAAGTTGTTAAGCATCAAGGAGCACATGGCGTTGATCCACACAGGATCCAAGTCTAAAACTGCTACCGGACTCCCCGTCCGTCGTAGCACACGGCACAACGGCCGGACATTTCCCAAACAACCCACACCAGTCCAACCATTCCTAGAGAGAAACACTAGTTATGTGACCACACCGTAACTTACCCAGTACCGTGGGCACGGCTATTCGAATAGATTTTAACTCTGCAGAGGTGTGCAACTTTATCCACAGGTGGGGTACCACAGCACGAACACCTTAGTGCCGGTGCAGATCCCATCGAAGCCCTTACCCACCTTAGCTAGACCTGACTAACCACCACGGGATCTATCAAGGGGTCATTCGACCTATCACCGAGGTTTAACCGGGGCATAAGTCACACAGAGATTATCCCGTCCCCTTGATCACCCGTTGCTCCTAGCTCTCCTGATGGCTATCAGACTAACTAGTGGGGTTAGGCTAAGCCGTTGCCCATACAACGGTCAAGTGGTTTGCACGACAGGAAGCTAGGTGAGATGACACATCAACTCGGTCCTTAGGGGTGACAAGATGGATATCTCCCTTCCACGCTCAACCACACAGGTACGAGCACACCAACGGCAATTCACACAGAAATGCCCTCCATCCCGTCTGACTCGTCTTTCAAAACCACATTTTATCCCTTCCCACACACACACACACTTTCTTTATAAAACCAGGTGGTCAAGGTATGGTTATCACAAACAAGGGTGGCTATCCTACCATGTTTCCAGCAAGCAAAACCATGCAATTTTTTATAAAACAGGCCACTGGGTTGTGTTTATAAGAACTAGGACAAAAATATGCATCAAAAGGCGGGATTGAACTTGCCATCATCAAACCCTTGCGGGAGGTCCTGATCGAAGCACTGTCCCTCAGGTTCGGGGTCGCAGAACTGGTCCTCGGTTGCTTGGTCGCAGTCGGGAACTTCTTCGTTCACTCCGTGTCCTACGACGCAAACAAACAGGCATACAATCAAGCGAGAGAACTAAAAGCTTTTATCGTTGAGCTTGGATCGGGAATAATTTAGTTACGGAGGTAGGGGTAATATTTTCGGGTGGTTTCTTAATGGCGTGGTTAGAACTATACTAGAAAGAGCGTGGTAAAGTTTCGGGTTAATCGAAGATCGTTTGGCGCATAAAATGATGAGTTGAAACGGGTTCGGGGGGGGTTAAACAGGGGAGTGAGTAGGGGGTGTTTTATGGGTATTAGAGTGAAGGGGGGGGGGTCTCTTGGGAAACACAGGAAAAAGGAGGGGGTTATTGGGTAATTTGCCCTGTTCTTCCTCCTCTCTCCCGTGACCAAACAGAGGAGGGGACAGGGGCGGCGGCGGCGGCCTCTCGCCGGCCGGCCAGGGCCCGGGGCGGCTCGGGGCTGAGGGAAAAAGGAAGAGGGGAAGGAGGGGATCCCATCCCCGTCCTTACCTCGGGCCGAGGTGGAGCGAGGAGGCGCCCCCACGGTGGGCAGCGGGCGGCGGAGGAGCTGTGGGCGGTGGCGGAGCTACGGGCTCGGGGAGGGGCTGGAGGTGGTGGTGGAGGCCGTGGGGAGGCGGGCTGCGCGGTGGGGGGGGGGCGATTTATAGGGGAAGGGCGGCGGAAAGGAGGGCCTCGGGTGGTGGCGGCCGGCGGGCTGCGCGGGGCGCCATTAATGGTGCTCTGGCTGCTTGCGGTCGTCGCGACGCGGCGTGGCGGTGAGGGCGCCGGGCACCGCACGTGGGGGGAGGGGCGGCGCTGTGCGGCACAGGGCGGGAAGCGACGGCGCGCGCACGGGTGGGATGCGGCAGTGGCGAGCGGCGCGGCACGCGCGGGAACAGGACGCGCGCGTGCGCGCGCGGCGCGGCGTGTCGCGGGTCCGGGGCGAGGGCGCGGGCGACGGGCGGCGCGGCGCGGAGCGCGGTCACGCGGGGGCGAGCGCGTGCGCGCGGCACGGCAGCGCGCGGCCGTGTGGCGCTCGGGAGCAGAGGGAGGAGGAAAGAACAGGGAGAAGGGGAGGGAAGGAAGGAAAAGAAGAAGGGGGAAGAGAAAAGGGAAGAAAGGAAAAGAGAAGGGAAAATGGAAAAGAAAAAAAAAGAAAAGGAAATGGGAAAGGAAAAAGAAAGGAAGGAAAAAAGAAAATGGAGAGAAGAGAAAGAACGACGCGTGCCGGCGGAATTCGTGCGCGCGACGCACGCACACTGCGCGAGGAGAACAGCGAGGGGAGGGGAAAACGCGTCGGCGCCAATCGCGGCGGCGGCCGCGGCCGGTCGGCCACGCGTGCGGTATTTGCGCGAGGAGAGAGAGAGAGAGAGAGAAAAGAAAGGGAGTCGCGTCGGCGCTAATCACGGCAGACGGTCACGCGTGAGTGTCAAGTCACCGAGCGGTGCGGGACGGGACAGCGATCCGGTTAGGGTTGGGGTTTTGACGTCGAACAGTTTTTACACGAATTACTCTAGCGCGTGATTTAATTTAGTGAATTTTCAGGGCGTCACAAACCTACCCCACTTAAATGAATCTCATCCTCGAGATTCGGCTGGCTCCTAAACAGATGGGGAAATTCCTTCTTTAGAGCCTCCTCGCGTTCCCAAGTTGCTTCTTCTACTCCATGCCTGCTCCATTGAACCCTGCATATCCGTACTTCAGAGTTTCTTGTCCTCCTAGTGACAGTGTCCAGAATTTTGACCGGTACTTCCTGGTATCGCAGATCCGGTTGCAGGTCTATTGTTTCCACCGGCACGTGTTCACCTTCGGGTACTCTCAAGCATCTCCTTAATTGCGAGACGTGAAATACTGGATGTATATCTGACATTTCTTCTGGTAACTCCAGTCGGTATGCTACTGCTCCGACTCTCTTTAGAACCTGATATGGTCCAACGTATCGAGGGGCCAATTTGCCTTGTACTTGAAATCTTCGCGTCCCTCGAATAGGTGAGACCTTGAGATAAACAAATTCTCCTGGGTTGAAACTTAGTTCTCGCCTTTTCTTGTCTGCGGAGCTCTTCTGTCGGGATTGAGCCGCTTTCAGCTTTTCGCGGATCTCCGCTACTTTTTCTTCTGCTTCCTTTATAAGTGCGGGCCCTACTAGTGCACGTTCTCCAACTTCCGACCACATCAAAGGAGTTTTGCACTTTCTTCCATAGAGGGCTTCGAATGGCGACATGCCCAAGCTGGCTTGGTAACTATTGTTGTACGAGAATTCCGCATAGGGCAGACTCTGCTCCCAGTCCTTTCCATAAGTCAGGACACATGCTCTCAGCATATCCTCCATAATTTGATTTACCCTCTCGGTTTGACCGTCCGTCTGTGGATGATATGCGGAACTGAAATCTAACTTGGTGCCCATAGCTTGATGCAAGCCTTTCCAGAACCTAGAGGTAAATTGGGTCCCTCTATCTGAGACAATCCTGCTAGGTACTCCGTGCAGCTTTACTATATTCTCCACATAGAGTTTTGCCAGCTTTTCTCCTCCGTAGTTAGTTCGTACGGGTATGAAATGTGCCGATTTAGTGAGTCGATCCACTACTACCCATATGGAATCGTGTCCCTTCTGTGTTTTAGGTAGACCCACTACAAAGTCCATTCCTATCTCATCCCATTTCCACACTGGGATAGGCAAGGGTTGCAATAATCCCGCCGGTTTCTGATGTTCGGCCTTGATCCTTTGGCAAGTATCACAATGAGCTACGAATCTTGCAATATCCGCCTTCATTCCATTCCACCAATATTTTTGCCTTATGTCCATATACATTTTGGTGGATCCTGGATGGATGGAGTAGGCTGAGTTATGGGCTTCGTCCATGATTATCTTGCACCTGGCTGGAACCCTGAGGAACAACGTGCACGTTTAATCGTGCCATTTCCTCGCATAGGTGGTCATCCTTGGGTCCATAGGTTTTCCGGCTTAAGGCATCGGCTACCACGTTCGCCTTTCCGGGGTGATACTGAATCTCCAAATTATAGTCCTTGACCAACTCCAACCATCTCCTCTGCCTTAGGTTTAAGTCCGGCTGGGTGAAGATATACTTCAGACTCTTGTGGTCGGTGTAAACCTCACACTTATTTTCAATATGGTAGTGTCTCCAAATCTTAAGGGCATGCACTACGGCTGCTAATTCCAAATCATGGGTCGGATAATTCTGCTCAGGAGTCCTGAGTTGGTGGGAAGCATATGCAACGACTTTTCCGTCTTGCATCAGTACACACCCTAATCCTTGTCGGGATGCGTCACAATAAATGACAAAGTCCCGATGAATGTCCGGTAGGGTCAGCACTGGGGCGGTTGTCAACCTTTGCTTCAATTCTTGAAAACTTCTCTCACAGGATTCTGTCCAAGTGAACTTTTTCTCCTTCTTAAGAAGTTCCGTCATGGGTCGGGCTATCTTAGAGAATCCCTCAATAAATCTCCGATAGTATCCGGCTAATCCAAGAAAACTTCTGATCTCACTAACATTAGTCGGTCGCTGCCAGTTGGATACGGCTTCGACCTTCTCTGGGTCCACTGCTACACCTTTCGCGGTCAGAATGTGACCAAGAAAAGCTACTCTCTCCAGCCAGAATTCACACTTGCTAAATTTTGCATATAGTTTATGTATCCTTAGCTTTTCCAACACTACCCGCAGATGTTGTTCATGTTCCTGAACACTCTTGGAGTAGATAAGTATGTCGTCGATAAAGACTACGACAAACTTATCCAGTTCGTCCATGAATACCTTGTTCATGAGGTTCATAAAATAGGCAGGGGCATTGGTTAGTCCGAAGGACATTATGGTGAAGTCAAACTGCCCGTAGCGGGTGACAAAAGCTGTCTTAGGGATGTCACTTTCTCTAATTTTGAGCTGGAAATATCCCGACCTTAGGTCGATCTTGGAAAAGTACTTGGCTCCTTTTAGCTGATCGAACAGGTCATCAATCCTAGGGAGGGTGTACTTATTCTTAATGGTAACCTCGTTCAGTGCTCGGTAATCTACACACAACCTCATACTCCCATCTTTCTTCTTGACAAACAGCACTGGGGCTCCCCACGGCGACGAGCTTGGTCTAATGAAGTCAATTCGTTGCAGTTCTTCTAGTTGCTTCTTTAATTCTGTCAACTCAGAGGCTGCCATCCTATAGGGTCTCTTGGCTATCGGAGAGGTTCCGGGGATAAGGTCTATGACGAACTCTATATCCCTGTCCGGCGGCATACCGGGAAGCTCTTCGGGGAACACATCTGGGTATTCGCTTACTACTGGGACTCCTTCTAAGGGCTTGGCTTCCAAGCTAAACACCATTGGGTCGAACTTACGGTCCCGGGTATGGCAGATCACTTGGACTCCTTCGGGGTTTGTTAGGTGTACCACTTTGTCGGTACAGCCTATGAGACCATTGTGTCGGCTTAACCAGTCCATTCCAAGGATCACGTCTATTCCCCCAGACTTAAGTACTACCAAATCTGCTAGAAAGTCTACCCCACTTAAATTGACCCTTACCCGTGGACAACCTAACTGACAATTAATGTCACCTCCAGGCGTCCGGGTTAATAGGGGTGTTTTTAGTAGCACTGTAGGTATTCTGTGTTTTTCCACAAAACTCGAGGATATGAACGAGTGCGATGCTCCAGAATCGAATAGTACTATTGCCAGAGCTGAGTTGACTAGGTACTCACCGAGCACTACGCCTTGAGCCTCTTGAGCCTCCTGCGCGTCGATGTGATTGATGCGGGCTTGTCCAAATGATTGCTGCTTCATCTGCTGGCTGTTGTCGCTGTTGCGGATGGGCACTCGGTTGGCACCGGTCAGGGCTGGTCTGGGCCCATTCACCGTGTTGGAGAAGGCCGATGTTGCCGGCTTATTCTTGGCATAAGGGCAATTGGCGATGAAGTGCCCTGTCTCACGGCAGTTGAAATAGGCCCTAACATTGTTGTTGTCGGAGGCGGCCAGGCTTGTGTTGCTCTGCGGGGCCCTCATGGTATTCTGACTTTTAGGCTGTGCTTCAGGGGCCCGTGGTCCTGTCACTTGGGACTGAGTCCTATACTGCATTGGGGCCTGAGATCTTGGTGCAGTGTAGCTGGAGTTTCTCGGCCTTTGGAAGCGGTCCTGTTGGCGGGCCTTACTTTCCAGGAATTTGCGTTTATTATCCTTCCTCTCCTCGGCTTTGGCCCTCTCCGTGAGGATAGCTTTGTTCATCAGGGTGTTGAAGTCCGGATAGATCTGTGGGGTAAGCAAGGTCCGGAGTTCTGGGCTTAATCCCTTCTTGAACATGTCTTGCTTCTTATCGTCGTCGCTCACTTCTTCAGGCGCATATCAGGCCAATTCTATGAACCGGTGGGTGTACTCTTCCACCGTCATGCTTCCTTGTTGTAGTGCGCGGAATTCATCCGCCTTGCGCTTCATGGTGGCCGAAGGGATGTGGTAGCGGCGGAACTCCCTTACAAATTCTCCCCAGGTGATGGTAGAGGCATCCTCGGCTGCGGCACAATAGTTTTCCCACCAGGATAATGCTGTTCCAGTGAGCTGGTGGGCTGCTAGAAGGACTTTGTCCCGGTCCTGGCATTCGAATGGTTCGAGCTTCCTCTGAATCACTCGCAACCAGTCGTCTGCATCCAACGGGTTGCAGGATCCGGCAAAGGTGGGCGGCTTGGTCCTTAGAAAGGCCGTCAGCTTGTCGTTCATATTCTGCCCTCGTGGCTGCCGGTTAATGAGGGCATTGGCCAGCGTCTCCAGTATGAGGGTCTTGTTGTGGATTATCTGCGCCAAGTCTCCGAGGGGTGGGGGTGGTGGTAGTTGTTCTCCTTCTTGACTTCCTCCTCGGTTCTAGCTTACTTCTTGTTCTCCTTGGGGAAGATCTTGTTCAACGGGCTGTGCTCTGGCACTAGCGGCTACGGGGTTCCGGCCACGGGAGGCCCTCGCGATGTTCCGGGGGTCACCTGTTGATTGGGGTTACGATTATGTGATGTTTAAGTCATTTAATTCGTATATATAAGGCAGAATCTACCTTCTGCCGGTACCCATATAAACAAGTAGCACACAACAAACCAGCACACAACATCACAAGCAACAAGCACCAACCATTTTATTACTGCAGGGGGGGTACAACTTAGGGGTACGACTAGGTCTCGTGCTACTCGGCCAGGGTCTTGTCTTAAGGGTACGTCGTAAACAGAAAGGCTGGGAAGGGGCATCACTGGGATGGCGTCGGTCACTCTACTTGCGTGGTGTGCCTTCTTCCGGGGCGGGAAGGGTGAGAGGTCCTCGCTCGCCGTCTTCTGGGTTCCCATCGGTCAGGGGTTGCATTGCAGCATCCCCTTCGTCGGCGGCAGCGGAACTTTCAGGGTTCTCGGGTGGGGCTCGTGTGCTCCCAAAGAGTGATCCCCACCCTATGATGGGTGTCCCGAGTAAAACATGGTCTTCCCCAATTGCCGGGACTGGTGTTCCACTTTGGGTCCAATCTTGCATACGCTGGTCTCGGGCCTGCCTAAGGCTCTCTTGGGCGACTGCTTCGCTACTGACCGCGGCTGCGGCTCTCGCCTCGGCGTGGTCGGCTCGGATCTGCTGTAACCTCACTGCGAGCTCTGCTTGCTCGGCTCGATGGGTCTGCTCCCTTAGAAGGTTGGCTTGCTCATCAAAGAGTTGGTCCAGGGCGGCTAGGTAAGTAGCCACTTGGTACAGGGGGCCTTCTTCGTGGCGACGTCATTCCAGGTTTCTCATGCGCGCTTCCCAGACTGGGGTCCTGATGGCCGGCGGGAAGAACTTGGCTGGCGTGGGGGCGAGGTGTTCTTCAAAAATCCGGCACAAATAACGGAGTGCTTTTCTGATGGCCAAGGGGTAGGTATCTTGGTGTCTAAACCCTGTGGCGGTCGCTCGCCAAGGCTGGATGTCAGGGTAGCGGTTGCTCCTGGCGATGACCAGGATCACCCTGCAGCGGAGGGTACCATGGTGCTCGTACTCTCGGCTGTAGTACCTTGGGCGTTCTGTAACGCCAAGGTCCTCCAAGGTGTTGATTAAGAGGCCGGGTAAGCCAGGTGCTGCTTGGCAATCGCCCTGGAACATCGCGAGGGCCTCCCGTGGCCGGAACATCGTAGCCGCTAGTGCCGGAGCACAGCCCGTTGAACAAGATCTTCCCCAAGGAGAACAAGAAGTAAGCCAGAACCAAGGAGGAAGTCAAGAAGGAGAACAACTACCACCACCCCCACCCCTCGGAGACTTGGCGCAGATAATCCACAACCAGACCCTCATACTGGAGACGCTGGCCAATGCCCTCATTAACCGGCAGACACGAGGGCAGAATATGAACGACAAGCTGATGGACCAAGCCGCCCACCATTGCCGGATCCTGCAACCCGTTGGATGCAGACGACTGGTTGCGAGTGATTCAGAGGAAGCTCGAACCATTCGAATGCTAGGACCGGGACAAAGTCCTTCTAGCAGCCCACCAGCTCACTGGAACAGCATTATCCTGGTGGGAAAACTATTGTGCCGCAGCCGAGGATGCCTCTACCATCACCTGGGGAGAATTTGTAAGGGAGTTCCGCCGCTACCACATCCCTTCGGCCACCATGAAGCGCAAGGTGGATGAATTCCGCGCACTACAACAAGGAAGCATGACGGTGGAAGAGTACACCCACTGGTTCATAGAATTGGCCCGATATGCGCCTGAAGAAGTGAGCGACGACGATAAGAAGCAAGACATGTTCAAGAAGGGATTAAGCCCAGAACTCCGGACCTTGCTTACCCCACAGATCTATCTGGACTTCAACACCCTGATGAACAAAGCTATCCTCACGGAGAGGGCCAAAGCCGAGGAGAGGAAGGATAATAAACGCAAATTCCTGGAAAGTAAGGCCCGCCAACAGGACCGCTTCCAAAGGCCGAGAAACTCCAGCTACACTGCACCAAGATCTCAGGCCCCAATGCAGTATAGGACTCAGTCCCAAGTGACAGGACCACGGGCCCCTGAAGCACAGCCTAAAAGTCAGAATACCATGAGGGCCCCGCAGAGCAACACAAGCCTGGCCGCCTCCGACAACAACAATGTTAGGGCCTGTTTCAACTGCCGTGAGACAGGGCACTTCATCGCCAATTGCCCTTATGCCAAGAATAAGCCGGCAACATCGGCCTTCTCCAACACGGTGAATGGGCCCAGACCAGCCCTGACCGGTGCCAACCGAGTGCCCATCCGCAACAGCGACAACAGCCAGCAGATGAAGCAGCAATCATTTGGACGAGCCCGCGTCAATCACATCGACGCGCAGGAGGCTCAAGAGGCTCAAGGCGTAGTGCTCGGTGAGTACCTAGTCAACTCAGCTCTGGCAACAGTACTATTCGATTCTGGAGCGTCGCACTCGTTCATATCCTCGAGTTTTGTGGAAAAACACAGAATACCTACAGTGCTACTAAAAACACCCCTATTAACCCGGACGCCTGGAGGTGACATTAATTGTCAGTTAGGTTGTCCACGGGTAAGGGTCAATTTAAGTGGGGTAGACTTTCTAACAGATTTGGTAGTACTTAAGTCTGGGGGAATAGACGTGATCCTTGGAATGGACTGGTTAAGCCGACACAATGGTCTCATAGGCTGTACGGACAAAGTGGTACACCTAACAAACGCCGAAGGAGTCCAAGTGATCTGCCATACCCGGGACCGTAAGTTCGACCCAATGGTGTTTAGCTTGGAAGCCAAGCCCTTAGAAGGAGTCCCGGTAGTAAGCGAATACCCAGATGTGTTCCCCGAAGAGCTTCCCGGTATGCTGCCGGACAGGGATATAGAGTTCGTCATAGACCTTATCCCCGGAACCTCTCCGATAGCCAAGAGACCCTATAGGATGGCAGCCTCTGAGTTGACAGAATTAAAGAAGCAACTAGAAGAACTGCAACGAATTGGCTTCATTAGACCAAGCTCGTCGCCGTGGGGAGCCCCAGTGCTGTTTGTCAAGAAGAAAGATGGGAGTATGAGGTTGTGTGTAGATTACCGAGCACTGAACGAGGTTACCATTAAGAATAAGTACCCCCTCCCCAGGATTGATGACCTGTTCGATCAGCTAAAAGGAGCCAAGTACTTTTCCAAGATCGACCTAAGGTCGGGATATTTCCAGCTCAAAATTAGAGAAAGTGACATCCCTAAGACAGCTTTTGTCACCCGCTACGGGCAGTTTGAGTTCACCGTAATGTCCTTTGGACTAACCAATGCCCCTGCCTATTTTATGAACCTCATGAACAAGGTATTCATGGACGAACTGGATAAGTTTGTCGTAGTCTTTATCGACGACATACTTATCTACTCCAAGAGTGTTCAGGAACATGAACAACATATGCGGGTAGTGTTGGAAAAGCTAAGGATACATAAACTATATGCAAAATTTAGCAAGTGTCAATTCTGGCTGGAGAGAGTAGCTTTTCTTGGTCACATTCTGACCGCGGAAGGTGTAGCAGTGGACCCAGAGAAGGTCGAAGCCGTATCCAACTGGCAGCGACCGACTAATGTTAGTGAGATCAGAAGTTTTCTTGGATTAGCCGGATACTATCAGAGATTTATTGAGGGATTCTCTAAGATGTCCGACCCATGACGGAACTTCTTAAGAAGGAGAAAAAATTCGCTTGGACAGAATCCTGTGAGAGAAGTTTTCAAGAATTGAAGCAAAGGTTGACAACCGCCCCAGTGCTGACCCTACCGGACATTCATCGGGACTTTGTCATTTATTGTGACGCATCCCGACAAGGATTAGGGTGTGTACTGATGCAAGATGGAAAAGTCGTTGCATATGCTTCCCGCTAACTCAGGACTCATGAGCAGAATTATCCGACCCATGATTTGGAATTAGCAGCCGTAGTGCATGCCCTTAAGATTTGGAGACACTACCTGATTGGAAATAAGTGTGAGGTTTACACCGACCACAAGAGTCTGAAGTATATCTTCACCCAGCCGGACTTAAACCTAAGGCAGAGGAGATGGTTGGAGTTGGTCAAGGACTATAATTTGGAGATTCAGTATCACCCCGGAAAGGCGAACGTGGTAGCTGATGCCTTAAGCCGGAAAACCTATGGACCCAAGGATGACCACCTACGCGAGGAAATGGCACGATTAAACGTGCACGTTGTTCCTCAGGGTTCCAGCCAGGTGCTGAACGTCCGATCAATACTAGAGGATAGAATTAGAGAGGCCCAAAGCTCAGATCAGGAATTAATGAAGATTCGCAAACAAACTGGAGAAAACAAAGCACCGGGCTTCAGGGTAGACAATAAGGGAACGTTATGGTACGAGGATAGGATTTGTGTACCTCTCAATGGAGACTTCCGGCAGATAATCATGGACGAAGCCCATAACTCAGCCTACTCCATCCATCCAGGATCCACCAAAATGTATATGGACATAAGGCAAAAATATTGGTGGAATGGAATGAAGGCGGATATTGCAAGATTCGTAGCTCATTGTGATACTTGCCAAAGGATCAAGGCCGAACATCAGAAACCGGCGGGATTATTGCAACCCTTGCCTATCCCGGTGTGGAAATGGGATGAGATAGGAATGGACTTTGTAGTGGGTCTACCTAAAACACAGAAGGGACACGATTCCATATGGGTAGTAGTGGATCGACTCACTAAATCGGCACATTTCATACCCGTACGAACTAACTACGGAGGAGAAAAGCTGGCAAAACTCTATGTGGAGAATATAGTAAAGCTGCACGGAGTACCTAGCAGGATTGTCTCAGATAGAGGGACCCAATTTACCTCTAGGTTCTGGAAAGGCTTGCATCAAGCTATGGGCACCAAGTTAGATTTCAGTTCCGCATATCATCCACAGACGGACGGTCAAACCGAGAGGGTAAATCAAATTATGGAGGATATGCTGAGAGCATGTGTCCTGACTTACGGAAAGGACTGGGAGCAGAGTCTGCCCTATGCGGAATTCTCGTACAACAATAGTTACCAAGCCAGCTTGGGCATGTCGCCATTCGAAGCCCTCTATGGAAAAAAGTGCAAAACTCCCTTGATGTGGTCGGAAGTTGGAGAACATGCACTAGTAGGGCCCGCACTTATAAAGGAAGCAGAAGAAAAAGTAGCGGAGATCCGCAAAAAGCTGAAAGCGGCTCAATCCCGACAGAAGAGCTCCGCAGACAAGAAAAGGCGAGAACTAAGTTTCAACCCAGGAGAATTTGTTTATCTCAAGGTCTCACCTATTCGAGGGACGCGAAGATTTCAAGTACAAGGCAAATTGGCCCCTCGATACGTTGGACCGTATCAGGTTCTAAAGAGAGTCGGAGCAGTAGCATACCGACTGGAGTTACCAGAAGAAATGTCAGATATACATCCAGTATTTCACGTCTCGCAATTAAGGAGATGCTTGAGAGTACCCGAAGGTGAACACGTGCCGGTGGAAACAATAGACCTGCAACCGGATCTGCGATACCAGGAAGTACCGGTCAAAATTCTGGACACTGTCACTAGGAGGACAAGAAACTCTGAAGTACGGATATGCAGGATTCAATGGAGCAGGCATGGAGTAGAAGAAGCAACTTGGGAACACGAGGAGGCTCTAAAGAAGGAATTTCCCCATCTGTTTAGGAGCCAGCCGAATCTCGAGGACGAGATTCATTTAAGTGGGGTAGGTTTGTGACGCCCTGAAAATTCACTAAATTAAATCACGCGCTAGAGTAATTCGTGTAAAAACTGTTCGACGTCAAAACCCCAACCCTAACCGGATCGCTGTCCCGTCCCGCACTGCTCGGTGACTTGACACTCACGCGTGACCGTCTGCCGTGATTAGCGCCGACGCGACTCCCTTCCTTTTCTCTCTCTCTCTCTCCTCGCGCGAATACCGCACGCGTGGCCGACCGGCCGCGGCCGCCGCCGCGATTGGCGCCGACGCGTTTTCCCCTCCCCTCACTGTTCTCCACGCGCAGTGTGCGTGCGTCGCGCGCACGAATTCCGCCGGCACGCGTCGTTCTTTCTCTTCTCTCCATTTTCTTTTTTCCTTCCTTTCTTTTTCCTTTCCCATTTCCTTTTCTTTTTTTCTTTTCCATTTTCCCTTCTCTTTTCCTTTCTTCCCTTTTCTCTTCCCCCTTCTTCTTTTCCTTCCTTCCCTCCCCTTCTCCCTGTTCTTTCCTCCTCCCTCTGCTCCCGAGCGCCACACGGCCACGCGCTGCCGTGCCGCGCGCACGCGCTCGCCCCCGCGTGCCCCGCGTGACCGCGCTCCGCGCCGCGCCGCCCGTCGCCCGCGCCCTCGCCCCGGACACGCGACACGCCGCGCCACGCGCGCACGCGCGCGCCCTGTTCCCGCGCGTGCCGCGCCGCTCGCCGCTGCCGCATCCCGCCCGCGCGCGCGCCGTCGCTTCCCGCCCTGTGCCGCACAGTGCCGCCCCTCCCCCCACGTGCAGTGCCCGGCGCCCTCACCGCCACGCCGCGTCGCGATGACCGCAAGCAGCCGGAGCGCCATTAATGGCGCCCCGCGCAGCCCGCCGGCCGCCACCACCCGAGGCCCTCCTTTCCGCCGCCCTTCCCCTATAAATCGCCCCCCCCCCACCGCGCAGCCCGCCTCCCCACGGCCTCCACCGCCACCTCCAGCCCCTCCCCGAGCCCGTAGCTCCGCCGCCGCCCACTGCCCACCGTGGGGGCGCCTCCTCGCTCCACCTCAGCCCGAGGTAAGGACGGGGATGGGATCCCCTCCTTCCCCTCTTCCTTTTTCCCTCAGCCCCGAGCCGCCCCGGGCCCTGGCCGGCCGGCGAGAGGCCGCCGCCGCCGCCCCTGTCCCCTCCTCTGTTCGGTCACGGGAGAGAGGAGGAAGAACAGGGAAAATTTCCCAATAACCCCCTCCTTTTTTCTGTGTTTCCCAAGAGACCCCCCCCCTTCACTCTAATACCCATAAAACACCCCCTACTCACTCCCTTTCGCAAAAGAAACCTCGTTCTTTCTAATATTTCAAAACGAACCCTCCACTACATAAACTTAGATACGCTCGACACCCTTTTGCGTACCCCGAATATCTCTAGGGTTCGCAAATAAGCCCCTACCCTCCTTAGATAATCACGAACAAGCCCCTAGACCCCTGTTTAACCCCCCCGAACCCGTTTCAACTCGTCATTTTATGCGCCAAACGATCTCCGATTGACCCGAAACTTTACCACGCCCTTTCTAGTATAGTTCTAACCACGCCATTAAGAAACCACCCAAAAATATTACCCCTACCTCCGTAACTAAATTATTCCCGATCCAAGCTCAACGATAAAAGCTTTTAGTTCTCTCGCTTGATTGTATGCCTGTTTGTTTGCGTCGTAGGACACGGAGTGAACGAAGAAGTTCCCGACTGCGACCAAGCAACCGAGGACCAGTTCTGCGACCCCAAACCCGAGGGACAGTGCTTCGATCAGGACCTCCCGCAAGGGTTTGATGATGGCAAGTTCAATCCCGCCTTTTGATGCATATTTTTGTCCTAGTTTTTATAAACACAACCCAGTGGCCTGTTTTATAAAAATTGCATGGTTTTGCTTGCTGGAAACATGGTAGGATAGCCACCCTTGTTTGTGATAACCATACCTTGACCACCTGGTTTTATAAAGAAAGTGTGTGTGTGTGTGGGAAGGGATAAAATATGGTTTTGAAAGACGAGTCAGACGGGATGGAGGGCATTTCTGTGTGAATTGCCGTTGGTGTGCTCGTACCTGTGTGGTTGAGCGCGGAAGGGAGATATCCATCTTGTCACCCCTAAGGACCGAGTTGATGTGTCGTCTCACCTAGCTTCCTGTCGTGCAAACCACTTGACCGTTGTATGGGCAACGGCTTAGCCTAACCCCACTAGTTAGTCTGATAGCCATCAGGAGAGCTGGGAGCAACAGGTGATCAAGGGGACGGGATAAGCTCTGTGTGACTTATGCCCCGGTTAAACCTCGGTGATAGGTCGAATGACCCCTTGATAGATCCCGTGGTGGTTAGTCAGGTCTAGCTAAGGTGGGTAAGGGCTTCGATGGGATCTGCACCGGCACTAAGGTGTTCGTGCTGTGGTACCCCACCTGTGGGTAAAGTTGCACACCTCTGCAGAGTTAAAATCTATTCGAATAGCCGTGCCCACGGTACTGGGCAAGTTACGGTGTGGTCACATAACTAGTGTTTCTCTCTAGGAATGGTTGGACTGGTGTGGGTTGTTTGGGAAATGTCCGGCCGCTGTGCCGTGTGCTACGACGGACGGGGAGTCCGGTAGCAGTTTTAAACTTGGATCCTATGTGGATCAACGCCATGTGCTCCTTGATGCTTAACGACTTGTTTTGAAAATGTTTTAAACGAACCTTTGCATAAAGTCGAGTTTTCCGCAAATAAAACCATAACCTTATCCTTGGATTAACCTGTGCATTTATCTCTGTTATTCCCCCTCCGCGGGTGTGATTGGACTTGCTGAGTACGTTCGTACTCACCCCATTCTTACCTTTACAGTGGAAGATCCCGACTACATTCCCGAAGACGTCGAGTAGGGTTCCGTCCTGCACCCAGACTTGCCTGTGGGTGAGGTCACCGTTGGAGCTCTGCATGGCGCAAGACTCTGATGATTCCCTCTTCGTAGTTAGTGTAGTAGTTTGGATTCTAGTTGTAATCCTCGCGATAGTGGCGCTTCACTGCCCATTACCGCGAAAAGTTGTACGGTGATGTACCATCTGATGTAATAAAAGTGTTATCAGCCTTCTGGGACTGATAAAGTAACACTTTTAAGTCTTCCCTGATCGGGGGACGCTTCATCATTCGACCTATCACCGAGGTTTAACCGGGGCATAAGTCACACAGAGCTTATCCCGTCTCCTTGATCACCCGTTGCTCCTAGCTCTCCTGATGGCTATCAGACTAACTAGTGGGGTTAGGCTAAGCCGTTGCCCATACAACGGTCAAGTGGTTTGCATGACAGGAAGCTAGGTGAGACGACACATCAACTCGGTCCTTAGGGGTGACAAGATGGATATCTCCCTTCCTCGCTCAACCACACAGGTACGAGCACACCAACGGCAAATCACACAGAAATGCCATCCATCCCGTCTAACTCATCTTTCAAAACACATTTTATCCCTTCCCACACACACACACACTTTCTTTATAAAACCAGGTGGTCAAGGTATGGATATCACAAACAAGGGTGGCTATCCTACCATGTTTTCAGTAAGCAAATCCATGCAATTTTATAAAGTAGGCCACTGGGTTGTGTTTATAAAAACTAGGACAGAAACATGCATCAAAGGGTGGAGTTGAACTTGCCATCGTCAAGTCCTTGCGGGAGGTCCTGGTCGAAGCACTGTCCCTCGGGTTCGGGGTCGCAGAACTGGTCCTCGTTCACTTGATCACACTCGGGAACTTCCTCGTTCACTCCATGTCCTACGACGCAAACAAACAGGCATACAATCAAGCGAAAGAACTAAAAGCTTTCATCGTTGAGCTTGAATCGGAAATAATTTAGTTACAGAGTTAGGGGTAATATTTTTGGGTGGTTTCTTAATGGCATGGCTAGAACTATACTAGAAAGGGCGTGGTAAAGTTTCGGGTCGATCGGAGATCGTTTGGCGCATAAAATGACGAGTTAAAGATGGTTTCAGGGGTTAAACGGGGGTCCAGGGACTTGTTCGTAATTATCTAAAGAGGGTAGGGGCTTATTTGTGAACCCTAGAAATATTCAGGGTATGCTAAAGGACGTCGAGTATATCTAGGTTTATGTGATGGGGGTTTGGATTTGAATTAACGGAAAGGGTAGGGTCTCTTTAGCAAAAGGAGTAATTAAGGGAGGGGGGGTTCTTTTTTTGGGGGAAATACAGGGAACAAGGGGGGGGGGGTTATGGGCAAAGTGCCCTTCTCCTTCCTCTCCCCCGTGCAGAATAGAGGAGGGGGAAGGGGGCGCCGGCGGCGGCCAAATCCGGCCGCCCCAGGGCTCGATGGCGGTCCGGGGGTGGGGGAAAAGGGAGAGGGGGGCACGGGGATCCCATCCCCGGCCTCACCTTGGGCGGGGCGACGTGTGGCGGCCGGCCGACGGGGCGGGCGGTGGCGGGCGGTGCGGCACAGGCGGGGCGGCGAGCGCGGCCTGGGGAGAGGGCAGGGGCAGCGGTGGGAGTTGTGGGGGGTGGCGGGCTGCGCGTGGGGGTGCCTATTTATAGGCGGCTAAAGGCGGTGGGCGGTGGTGGCCGGTGAGGAGGCCGGCGAGCGGTGCGGAGCACCTTAATGGCGCCCGTGTCGCGGAGCGGCGGCGCGGGCGGCAAGGCCGGAGCGATGCGACGGTTCGGCACGCGTGCGGGCGCGGTGCGGCGCGAACGGCGAGAGCGGGCGTCAGCGGCAGGAGGCACAGCGGGCGCGCGCAGGGGGAGGGGCCGGGGCGGTGCACACCGCGGTGCGTGCACGTGGGGCAGCAGCTGGGTGCCAGCGGCGGGCGGTGCGACGTCACGGTCGTCCTGTCGATGAGCGGCGCGGCGGTTGGCGCGGCACGCGGGGCACGCGGGGCGAGCGCGTGCGCGCGGCCACGGCAAGCGCGCGGCCGAGTGGCAGAGGGAGGAGGGGGAAACAGGGAGGAGAATGAAGGAGGAAAAGAAAAGAGGAGGAGGAGAAAAAGAAAAGGGGAGAGGGGAAATAGGAAAAAGGGAAAAAGAGAGAAGAATGGAAAGGGAAAAAAGAAAATAGGAAGAGAGAAGAAAGGAAAAGAACGACGCGTGCCAGCGGGATTCGCGGCGGCGACCGTGGCCTGTCTGTGGCAGAACCAACCTGAATTATACCGGCTCAAGTACGCGAGTCCATTCCAGAGGGCTCCGACGTACTTCAAACAGTATAATCCCTTGGCCTGTCGGGTAACGTCCCGATAAACCACCGATACACAGGATCAAATAAGGTTACCTCACACAAAGGTGAGTCCAGAGATACAATCACCATTATATTTTACATCACAGGGAATCACTTTACAAGAGTTTTCACAATAGAGCAAAGTTTCAAATTTAGAGAAAACAAAACAATCTGATAAAGTTATGGTTTTTAGCAGCGAAAATCATACGTGATGATCTACAGCACGTCATCAAGACGGATGTCATGCTAAGCCCGGGCACGACATCACTCAAAATCATCAGTATTGGTCGGGGACGGATCCCATTCCTCGGACCAATCTTCTAGAAAAGCACAGGGCCATGACAAGGAAAGAGTAGGGTCTTCAAAGGCTTTACCTGAAAAACATATAACTAGCAAGGCTGAGTATACTAATACTCAGCAAGGCTTACCCGTCTCATGGTATACTTAGCCATATAACTAGACTTATGAAGGCTTTTAGCTTTGGGTGGAGTTTTCAGCTGAAAAGCAACAAAGAGTAGATCCTTACTTTCAACTTTTAGCTTTCAGATTCTAGTGGATTAACCATTCTAGGTAAGCACCTATAACTACTCAAACATGGTAGAATCTTTAATCAAATATCATCTTTGATAATCATAAAGTTGCTCTTGTTACTCTATGTGATAAAGGGGATAAGCAGTCTCATACATCGTGAGAGGCGGACGATTCTGAATCGAGATTCAACCCTTGCAAGGTAAACCTAACACACACGCTTGGAACACCACAGGGTCATTCCGAAGCAACCGTTTGCCTTTCATTCCGACTCGTGGATCAGATCCACCACAAGCGACTGCAGGTCATACGCACTTCCATAGTGTAGGACGTACGTCTGTAGCGCGACTACAAAACCCGTACTCCTGGTTGCCCAGCAACACGTATGCCTACACGTCGAACAAAGTAACCAAAATAAGCAAATACATGTGGTGGGGGGTATGTCCACTCCTCGGGCCGATTGGTTACTAGGCTTACCGCTTACCATATTTCACGGCATGTGGCTAGTACTTTCAAATGCTTAACCACCGCTACCACACACTGCGACCTTATCAAATTCCACAACACAGACGGGGTATCATCTCAACCATGATACCTCACAACTCCCGTCCGGCATTCTTATAGTGATAGCAGGAATGTAAACATTACAATTCCTATATCGCGCAAGTGACAGAAAATCACTCGTCTTCTACCGGTCCTATAAGCAGAGCAGCTATTCGGACTCAAGTTCTAGTGTTCAATACATTGGTTCCTGGAACAATGCAACTAAGGTTTCCAAACAACTCCTAAGAACTTAATGCATACAGATATATATGAATAATATAGGTTGCAGTGTAATAAAGTAGGGGTTATATCCGGGGCTTGCCTTTACTGGTGGGGCTGAAGTCAGTAAAGTTAAGATCTTCTGAACTTTAGTTCAGGGCTTCAGATAATTCCGCGACGAAGTTCCCAGGGTCTTCAGAATAACTTCCTTCTGGTTCCGGGATTAGCTGGTAATCTCCGTCGGCGAGAGTGGTCGAGTCTATATGATATGCAAGATGGAGTTCAATGAATGCATACACTTTCATTTCAATTCACAATAAAGTTGCAATCCAAATAAAAGAACATTACATTACGACAAACAACCTAACTACCCTGTACTGGGCAGTCATTTATCGGGTATCAACCAAACTAACTAGTTACGTTAAGCAACAGGGTGGGTTACCCTAAACATTTATACTAACTTCATTAGGTAGTATGTTTGGTTATCTAATTGGTTGGTGTGTAGGTCTTGGCCTTAACCGATGAGGATGAATCAGGTTTAGCTGACTGATGTGCTTTGGTCGCGTCTAATAGAGGCGTGTCTACTGTACAATCTTATTGATCTAGGGTTGTGTACTTTGGTCCGGGTAGCCGATTGACAGGTGCACTGGTTTTCTAATTGATCGATGAAAACATCGATCACTTTAGTAGAGGGATGTTTCCTAAAGCGGCTGTGTCCTAGCTAATCTGTGTGAGCATCGGCGTACTTAACTGATCGCGTGCGTATCAGCATAGCGGATCCATGCTTTAGCAAAACTAGTCGATCAGTGATTTGACCTTCTAGCTGATTTAGTGTATCGGCACATTCGCCGATTTATACATCGGGTAGAATTAGTCGAGTGATGTATCGGTATAGCTAGTTGATTAGTGCGAGTAACTAGCTGATAGTGTATTGGTAGACTAATCGGACTATGTATCCGTAAGGTTTGGGCCTCGGCGTGCTCAGCCGATTGGTGGGTCGGCTGTGTAGCTGGTTTTCATCCTTAATGTTCTCCTACATCTATTGGGGTACATTAGCCGTGTAGCTGATTGTCCTACTATGCACTAACTGTGCCTTATTGAGATGTGCTTAAGTGTTAATCTAGATAACTAGGTGTGGTTGCATCGACTTGATCACGTCAGTACAACAATCAATTGTCATACGGCCGATGGGGTTATCTAAGTTAGACCTATTTCAAGAATTAGGTGTAACAGAACACTAATATTAAACTAGGTTGGTGAGACCATAAGTGCAGAATTAGACTAAAGAGGATATGGTTGAGGGTATGTAACCGGTAAGCATATAGCCGATTTCTCAGCCGATAAATCGGCTGATAACAGTGTGCGCATAAGGATGGGAAAACTAAGGATTGACCGGCCATATTTGACCGCTATGGAAACAACTAGAATCAGCTTAGATCAATGGGTAACCGAACTCTAAAATCGTGTGTGCATCGACTATGTGCAGCCGATACGTTATTTAAATCGGATGGTTAGCTGATCACTGTGCGCATCGGCATAGCCGATTTGTGTTTTTAGCAAACTAGTTGATCTATGAACATCAGCATGCTAGCCAAACAGGGTTGATACTATTTGGTTGCGCATTGGTAAATTGGTCGAGAGTGTGAGCATCGACCGAGCTAAAATGTGCGCATGCGTTAGATTTGTGAGTCGGCATAAGTAGCCGATTCCCTATGCTGTACCGGCTGTGCTTAGCCGATAGATATATTCTCTATTGGATGTGCCTATCCAATTCTTGACTGGAGTGTTAACTGAAGTAATTAGTGTTTGATTGGTTCGATTTTATCAGTCAAAACAACCGATTGACGTCTAGCCGACACGGTTGTCTAGATCGGACCAGGTCGATTAGGGCACTAACAATGGATCGGACTGATAGGGTGGTTAACATCGGCCGAGGGGCTTTTGCCGGTAGAGAAGAAGTTCCGGTAGGGAAGAAGTTAAAAGGCTCATGGCCGATAGGGTTACGCCTATCAAAAATTGGCTGAACTAGTAGTCGATTGCTAAGCCTAGTTACAAAGGTGTATCAGCTAAGTAGTCGATACACGAGGAAGACTAGGATCTTTACATAGGAAGGGGCTCTGACAAGATTGTAATCAAGACTAAAGCAAAGGTATGAGCATCCATATGAACAAGGGTTAATCAATCATCACAAAAAGTCTGCCATAGGGGCAGCAAGTACATCAGGCATGTTGCATAATTTATCTTTAGTCAATCTATAGCAAGGACTTTGGCTACCAATAGCTAATTAAGTTTAGTGTCACACAAATAGTAGGCTAAATATAAATCAATCATTTCACGTTCGAATTAGACCTCTCTTTATGCTTTAAAGTTATACAACAAGTCTAATTAAGATTTAAACAAGCGGCACAGGAAACACATTGCAATAACAAGCAAACATGACTAAATATAGCTTTAAGTGGATATGCTTAGCTATTTCTTCTATAAATAAATTGAATTGATTAACTTAACAGAATTTAAGTTACGAAGCAAAATTAGGTTTAACAATTCCACATCAATTCATACTTAATCTATAAAAATTGTATACCAAAAATTATGATCTACAAAGTTAACATGTAGGAGCTATGAATATTACACTCTCTTATCTTGGATTTAACATAGATTCAAAAATGTTTAGTTTCATATCAAACTTACTTAATAGAAGTTGTAAAGCTCCAAATCTAATTTTTAACAAAACTGGTTTTGCAATTTTTAGAATTTCCTACTATTTCCTATTGAATTTATAAGCTAACAGCGCTTCTCACATGAAATAACAAACATTCTTACATATAGGTCCCCACACAGCACTATTTCTGTGAGTCTATAACTTGCAGAAAACACCCTGACCTTGTCTCAATTGTTGCACAGGGTCCTTCCCGTGAACTGGAAGCAGAGGAGACGCCGTGGGGGTTCAATTCCAGTGGGAGGAGGTTATGCCGGGGGTCGGGAAGGTCGAGCAGTACACCGGGAACTCCTTTTGGTGATCAGGAAGCGAGGAGAAGGGCCACAAGGGAGACATCGGCGTGGGGGGAAAACTTAGAGGAGCAGGCAGCTCCGGCCGTGCGCTCCGCCGCCTGCACCTGGCCGAACCGCTCGCGCCTGAGCCGCTCGTCTGCTCGCGCCGCGCGGCGCCCACGCCAGCGCGCTGAACCGCCCCGCGCCAGCCGCACGCTCAGCTCCTGCGGCCGCCGCTCGGGCCCCCGCTGGCGCCTCCAGCCGCGCGCCTCCGGCTCCTGTGCGCGCTCCCGCCTAGACCGTGCCTCCACCCCGACCCGGCCTGCCTGCGCGGTGCCCGCTCGCCCGTGCGCTCAACCCGAGCCGCCGCGGCTCGCTCCGCCTGGGCCCGCCTCCTGCGCACTCCCCGCTCCTGCGCCGGCCCACGCCCGCCTGCCGCTTGGGCCGCGGCCGTCTGCCACCTGCGCCCGCATCGGCTCGCGCCCTCAGCGGCCGCCCGCTGTCACGCACTCGCCCAAGCGCCTGCCGAGCCGCACCGAGCGCCCGCTGCTCCGCACGCCTGCTGCGCACCCCGCTTGGGCCCGCCTGCCGCGCGCGTACGACCTGCCGCGCCGCACGCCGCTCGGGCCCCTGGCTGCCGGATCCCCAGCGTCCGTGAGTGGAAGAGGAAGCTAACGGGAAGAAGAACAGAGGAAGAAAGAAGAAGAAAAGAAACGTTTTGATGCTGTTGCCGCCGGTGGGAAAGAAAATAAGGCACAGCTACCTGCGGAGGAAGACGCGTGGATTTTGGCAGCAGGAGGTGGCGAGGATGGGTCGGCACAGCGGTGGCTGCAGAGCAGAAACAGAGCAGCGCCAGAGGAGGAAGAGGAAGGGAGTTTCTCAAGGACTTGTTTGTGATTTTAGAAAATTACAGGGACCTCTTGGTAAAAACAATTTTAACCACTGTTCTAGGGCTCAAACAAAAATGTGGCCAAAATGAAAGTTGTACAACTTTTCAAGCTCTACAACTTTGTTTTAGGGTTTGAACTCCAAAACTCAAAATATAAAGTTTTATTTTAAGACTTGGACTAAATTTGAATTTTATAAAATCTTTGTCATTGTTACTGTAAATTACATATAACATTGGGCCTTTTTGCAAGATGCTATGTAAGTCATGATTGCTTACATTATTACCTTTTTACTTCTAGTAATTTTGGAAAGTTACTTTTGTAAATCACCTATTTTGCATAAAAGGACTTTTTTTATAAAATTACATAAATACCCTTACTATCACCATTTTACCCAAAATTTTTACATACTTCAACACACGCATTTCTAATGAAACTTTTGGATAAATATATATTTTTACAAGACATAAAGTAAGAAAAATATATTTCCTTTATTTTGAAATTTCCTCCTATTCAAATACATTTTACAGAAACAACCCTAGGTTTTTCTGTAATTACAAAAATGCCCTTTTTACTTGCACTTTAAATTTTCAAAAATTTCACACAAACACACAAAAGTTTAACACTTAACAAGCGTACACTTCACACTATCAAATTATAAGCCTAGCTTACAAACACATGAACTGTCACACTGTCGGCCACGCGCGCGACAATTGCGCCATGTGCGAGGGGAAAAGGGGCCGCGTCGGCGTTGCTCGCAGGATGGCGGTCGCGCATGGTCGACAACCCGCCGAGCGGTGCGGGACGGGACGGCGACGAGGGTGTTGATATGACGGCAAATCCGGGGGAGAGTCAGGGTTTAGATTTGAACGAGGTTTGACGACGAAAAGGTTTCGAACAAGATTATCTTAGCGCGTGATTCGAGTTTGGAAATTTTCGGGGCGTCACACAATGGCTGTGGCCGGCTCTCTAGCCTATATAAGCACTTCCTCTGGGCCATGGGATGAAGATCTAGAGCTTGAGAGTTGATCCAACAAGAAGAACCAATCCATTTGAGAGTAGCAAGTGTGCTTGAAGCTTAAGACCAGTTTAGTGTAGGTCAAGCAAAACCTTAGGAGCACCTAGATGGTCTTGGTGATCCGGAGGATCTTGGAGAGCTCTCGGAAATTGTAGGAGACCCAAGAGGCCAAGATGAAGATTGTACACGGTTTGAAACTCGTCGTTCCGGAGATAGAGAAGGAGCGTTCTTAGTGAAGACTTGTCTTTGTTATGTGCAAGGGAGCAAGACCCTTAGTGAGTGCTCCAATGTGGACCAGGGGGAGCGTCAACTCCATGATACCATGGGGAAAAAATCAGGTTGTCTTGTGTCTCTCTCATTTACATTTGAGCAGTTTGATTCAGATTTTTTTGTTCTTGCTCTTGATTGCTTGTTTGTTGCCTAGTGGATATACTTGCTAGTGTGCTTTCGTTTTTTTATCTAGTGTGCTCTCTTGACTAGGTGAAATTTTTGATAGTGTGATCTTTACTAGGAAAAATAATCATATTAATATGTTTACCTACCTAAGATCATGATGTTAGCATGTCCTAGTTGCTAGTTTGAAAATTCATAGATTGGACAATACTAGTGCTAGACTAACGATTCGGTAGAAATTGAAAAAGATCCAATTCTTCCCCATTGTACATGTTGGTGTATTTTTCATCATACTTCTTTTATGTATTTGACTTAAAACAAAAGTAAAAAAATTTATGCTCCTCAAGAGATATCCATTTATAAGTTTTTCTCAAAGAATCGCCAAAACATTTCCTTGCTTCCAAATAGCTTGCACAGTTACGTAGCGAAAGTTGAAGATAGAAAGCATATTTTGTTTATTGCCTTCCATGCCTAAGATTAAGTAAGTTTGACTAGTTTGTACAATTAAGTTGTAGCAATAGTCGTGGCTAAATTTGTTGCTAGTAAATATATAATAATTAAAAAAAGTTGTACTAAGCATCTCTTACTCTTATAAAGGTGTGGCAAAGATTTTGAATATTTTTTCTAAGAAAAGTTCAAATTACTCCCCTTAAGTATGGTCAAAGTTTGGATAACCCTCTTAACTATTTCTTAATCCAATTTAGCTCTAAACTATATCATTTGGTTCAATTTACCTCCTAATACAATTTATTTATTTTTTATTTCTCTACACACACAAGTGGAATCTGTAATTTAATATAGTAGGGAACTAGGGATGTAGTGTGCATCACAACGTATGTCAAAAAAAATATTTTAAATTTTTCAACATTATTTTTCTATAATTTTATATCATAAAGGTTAATGTATTATTTAATATTATACCCTATCAAAGTAATGATAAAAATTTATTGACATATTTTTCTAAAATATATTATGATAACTGCTACCATCCTGAAAATTTTAACTTAAGATAAATTTATTAAAAAGGTAAACTCAACCAAATAATATAGATTAGGGATAAATTAAATCCAAAAATAGTTTTGGAGTTATCCGAATGGGAGTAATCTGTACTATTTACATTTTTTGGTAAATGGTGGCAGTAATCAAACATGCCCCAAGACCAGCGGATGCGGAGCACACGACTTATCTGATGGTCCCGCTCGTAGTGGGGGGAAAGAAATCCACACCCAAAAAGCGGGCGAGCAAACCCGCTCCTAGTGGAAGAGGAACAGAGCCTTTGCCTCAACCCCGGCGCCCCACTCTGCCGCGGCGGCCGCCACCGAGATGGTAAGCTCTATTGGCTCCCCTCCCTTGCCTATCCTCCTCCACGCCGAATCTGGCTTGTTCCTCCTACCCCCATAAGGTTTGATTCTGTGCCGCCCCGTCTCGCAGGACTACCTCAAGACGGTGGTGCCATTGTAGCTCATGGCCGAGCGCGGCTCCAACCTCGTCGTAGTCATCAACCTAGGTGCGCCCCTGTCGAAATCCTAGTGCTCGCACATGTAAAATTATCACTTACCTTTCTCGGCCTACTTTTTTTTCTGAAGCGGTTTTGTAGTGTCCCGATCTCCTATGAGGACGATCAGAGCACCACAATAACAGGATACAAGAAATCAGGCAGGAGACAGAGAATTAGAGGGAGAATCGTAAAGGAAGGGGAAGAACACGGGAGAGAGAGGAGAGGTTCAGGTGGAGAGTTTTCATTTCACTTCTTCGATAACAAGCGATCAGGCTGTCTCAGTACATATAGCACGGCTCATGGGCCGCAAACACACACACGCACACCGGCAACGGCCCAAGGCCTGATAACCAGGGAACCCGAAGCAAAACAACCAGACTAACGGAGATAAACACTACTCATGTCTGACATTTTCCCTCCCTTCAGTACCAGCCGGTCCCCAGGTTGGTGCAGACGGAAACCGAGACTTCAAACTGTAGTAATCTTCCCATGTAGACATCTCAGGAGGCAGACCACTCCACTGTACTTGAACCTGAGTGATGGCAGTATCGCCTTTCTTCACCAGGTGTCTGTCCAGGATAGTTCAGGCACCACATCCACTGTGTCCAGAGATGGGAATGTAGGAATCTTTGAAAACACAGGAGTATGGTCAGGCACAGAATGTTTCAGTTGCGACACATGGAAGACTGGATGGACTTAGCAAGAGCAGGCAGCTCCAATTTGTAAGCAGTGTTGCCAATCTTCTCCAGAATCTTGTAGGGGCCGAAATATTTGAATGCTAGTTTTGGGAAGGGCCTGTTAGCCACAGAGGATTGGGCATACGGCTGCAGCTTGAGGAAAACTGAGTCACCCAACTGAAATTGCCTTGGTGATCTGTTCTTATCAGCGAATGATTTCATCTTCTGCTGTGCCCTGTGCAGGTTCTCCTTAAGTGTAGCCAGGAGAAGTTGTCTGTCTTGCAGCAGAACAACAGCCTCATATGGGTCATCTTCAGAGTTTGTGGGAGGTGCAGGCAAAGTTCCCGGGTTATGATCAACTCCATATAAAGATTTGAACGGTGAGCACTTGAGGGCAGAATGACAGCTAGAATTGTACCACAACTCTGCAGAGGAAAGCCACTTATGCCACTTAGTGGGTGAGTCATGAACAGCACACCGAAGAAACATCTCAAGACACTGATTGATCCTCTCGGTCTTTCCATCTGTTTGTGGGTGGTATGCCGAGCTCATAAGCAGTTTGGTACCCAACAAGTTGAACAACTCTTGCCAAAATGATGCAGTAAAAACTTTGTCATGATCTGACACGATGGTATGTGGAACCCCATGAAGCTTGACCACATTGTCAAAGAATAATTGAACCACAGTCTTTGTAGAATAAAGATGTTTCAGAGGGTAGAAGTGTGCATACTTTGTGAATCTGTCAACTACCACCAGAATCACTGAATAAGAGTCAGACTTTGGCAGGCCTTCGATAAAATCCATGGAGAGATCCTTCCAGGAGTCTGCAGAAATTGGCAGGGGCTGCAACAACCGTGGATATTTACAATGTTCATGCTTAGCCTGCTGACAAATTTGGCACTGCTTCACAAAAGATTACATATCATGTTTGAGACCATGCCAATAAAAGAGCTTCTTTATCCTCTGATATGTAGCCTGCACTCCTGAATGCCCACCAATTGCAGAAGCATGAAATACAGAAATTATCTTGGTCTGCAAGGCTGTGTTGCTGCCTACCCAGACTTGTTGTATCTTGTATATCAGACCATTTTTCAGGGAAAAGCCATGAGAATTGGGACTAACCACAGCCAACTCAGTAAGCAGTTGCTGAGCATTTACATCAGTAGCATATGAATTAACCACCTCTTGCAACCAGACTGGAGTGCCACAAGAAATTGCAGAACATTCAAATGCATGTCCCACCCTAGACAATGCAGCAGCCACCTTATTCTCTGCCCCTTTCTTGTATTGTAGTTTGAACTGTAGCCCAGCCAACTTAGCCATTGCCTTCTTTTGCCAGTCAGTGGATAGGGTTTGATCTTGAAGATGACAGAGGCTCCTGTGATCAGTCCTTATGGTGAACTGCCCTCTCTGTAGATAGCACCTTCATTTGTCAACAACCATTAGAATTGCAATGAATTCTTTTTCATATATGGACAGCTTTTGATTGATGACCCCAAGTGCTTTGCTGTAAAAAGCCACAGGATGGCCATTCTGAGATAGGACAGCACCCACTCCTGTGTCACATACATCGGTTTCTATCTCAAATGGTTCTTGAAAGTTTGGCAAGGACAAGACTGGTGTGGTAGACATTGCCTGTTTTAGCTGCTCAAAGGCCAGTTGAGCTGTCTCGGACCACTGAAAGGATTTGAGTTTCAACAGACTTGTTAGGGGTTTAGCAATAATACCATAATTGCGCACAAACTTCCTATAATAACCAGTGAGACCAAGAAATCCCCTGAGCTCAGTTGCTGTGGTAGTCCAACTTGGTTTGAGCAAAGGAACACTTGCTATATTTGGCCACCAACTGATGTTGCTTTAACACTTGGAACACCAGCTCGAGATGCTCAGCATGAGCTTCCAAAGATGGGCTATAGATGAGAATATCATCCATGAACTATAGCACAAATTTCCTCAAGTAAGGTGCAAATATGGCATTCATGAGGCACTGAAATGTGGCAGGGGCATTAGTGAGCCCAAATGGCATGACCTTAAACTGAAAGTGCCCATGATGGGTTTTGAGTGCTGTTTTATATTCATCACCGGGTAACATTATGATCTGGTGGAACCCTGATTTCATGTCCAATTTAGCAAAATACTTAGCACCAGCAAGCTCATCAAGCAGCACATCTATGATAGGCATTGGAAACTTGTTCTTGACAGTGATCTCATTGAGCTTCCTATAATCTACACAGAATCTCCATGAGCCATCCTTTTGCTTAACCAAAAAAACTGGTGAGGCAAATGGACTGTGCTAGGAGTGATAAGACCAGCAGCCAACATCTCACCCACTTGCTTCTCAATTTCATCTTTCTGAAGTGGTGAGTACCTATAAGGTCTCGAGTTTACTGGGGTGGCCTGAGGAACCAAAGGGATAGCATGATCATTAAGTCTGGATGGGGGCAATGTCTTGGGATCTTGAAACACTAAGGCATATTCAGTGATCAGTTTCTGAATAATAACAGGGACAACAGGGGCTGTAGAAGTGGGATCATCCTCAGCAAGAGAGACAACTGCCAGTGCCCAAATGTCATGGCCTCTGCAAGATTTATATAGCTGCGCAGCAGATATCTCAGATAAATGACAAGTGGACTGGGACCAAATCCCCTGCAATCTGATCAAGGAGTAATGATGGGTGAACTCCACCCACTTGTCATGCCAATCACAATTCATGGGCCTAAACTGCTCCAACCAGTCCATCCCAAGGACCATGTCATAAGCCCCCAAAGGTAGAACCAAGGCATCAGCTGTGAAAGTGTGCCCCTGCACCCACCAAGAAAAATTCTTCACAGCTTGGGAACAGAGAATGGTCTGACCATTTGCCACTTTAACTTCCGTAGGAGTGATATCAACCACAGTGCAAGATATCTTGTCAAGCAACCCAACATTGATAAAAGTATGAGAACTCCCAGTGTCAAGCAATTGCAGGACCACCTGATTCCTGGCCAGGCCCCTGAACTTAGTAAGCCTGGGCTTACCACCACCAGATATAGCATTTAATGAAACAAAAATGTCCTCAGGGTTGTACACAGAGGGAGGGGACTCTAATAAATCCAAGACCTCATCAGACAAGATAAAGCCACCATCCCTCCATCTTCTATAGCAATATAATTCAGGGCCGGATTTGCAGGTTGTTTGCACTTGTGGTTTGGAACAAGTTTCTCACCACACTTGGAAGTACAGACCATTGAGTCTCCTGAACTCTTTCAACTGTCTGGCCTTCCAGAGATGTCTGGCCTTCCAGAGATCACCAGTTGGTGGTTGTGTAGGAGAATCAGCTTTGCTGGAAGAAGGACTTCTAGGAGTAGCATGTTTGTAGTAGGGCTTTTTCTGTCGGAGTACCAACCCTTCCTGTATGGCAGCCAATGTGGCAGCCTTGCCAAGAGTGTTAGGGATTTGTAACTCCACTGCTGCTCGCAACTCATCCTTGAGACCCAGCACAAACTGTGATATGAGAAATGTTTTGCTGATTGTCTTGTCATACAAACGGATGTGGTAGACCAACTGCTCAAAGGATTTTCTATAGTCTTCCACAGAATCAAGCTGTTTCAGAGATAGTAGTTCCATGATTTTATCCCTATGGGTAGTGACTTCAAACTCGGCTAAGACCGCTCTGAAACTGATCCCAACTCAGCACACCATAAGAATCCTCATAGGCCTGAAACCAATGAGCAGTGCGACCATCCAGGTACATAGTGGCAGCAGTAACCTTAAACCCCTCTGGAATCTGAAACATGGTGAAATAAGCAATACACTTGTCTAGCCAAATTCTAACATCTGTTCCATCAAAGCGAGGAAAATCCAACTTAGCTAACCAAGGACGCCGAGCACCAGAATCATCAGAAATCCCAGCAGAACGAGAGGTAATGGCTCCTACCAGAACAATCTGACTACCAACCCCAGGAGCTCCAGTGGCATCTGACACCGAAGTATTCAGATCAGGCAACACAGGGGATAGGGGAAATATCACCAGAGGAGGATGGTACTGCGGCGGTGGCGGCGGCGGAAATGTTGGGTGACTTCCCATCAATCCCGGGCCATCGCGACCCGGAATCGTCAGCTTCGGCAGCGCGGATCCCTTCAGAGTGCGAGCCATCTGCTGCTGCTCCTGCTGTACGGTACCCAGAGAAGTCATCGCCAAGTCCACCTTCTTCTGTACCTGATCGAGGCGACCAGCTTGGTCGGAGATCTTGTTGGTTAAGTCCGTGAGCTGCTCCTTCTGTTGGAATATTTAGGCCCAATAGTGCAAAGGTCCACCATGTAAATCCAAATAATTCCAATAAAATCTCAAAGGTCCATTAGTGCAAAGGTGCATCGCAACAATTTAGTCCTACCTTGCTAGTGGAGGTGGAGGAAATCCAACTTAAATAGTTGGATGCTCTCCATGCTCTTGCAAGTGTGGGTGAGAAAGAAGGAAGAACACGCGCGCGCTCGCTCGCCTCGCGGGGCTCGGGCTCGGGTGAAGGGGGCGCGCACGCGACATGCGCGTGAATGGTCCACCAAAAATCCGATCCAATCCTTGCAGGAACGCGGCTTCCTTTTGCAGATTTGTTTTGCCACTTCGAATCTGTTACGGATATCACGCGCGGAATTTTGGGACTCGTAACCGACTTGGTTTTTGGGACGCCAAAAACCCTAGCGGTTTCTTCCTATAAATACGCACGGGTGCCGGATACAGAAGATAGAGAACGCACAACGCACCTCACGCCTCAGCCTGCCTGCTGCGCCGCCGCGTGCGCTACTTCATCCCGTTCGTCGGCGTGCACCGGCGATCGGGAGAGCAGGTCTCCGGAACCTCATCCTCAGTGATCCTACACCGGGAGAGGGTGAATAAGGTTTTTGGGAAGCGCTCTGCGCGACTGCTTGAACGCTTCCACATCGCCGTCCTCTACGTCCTTGTCGCCACGGCTCGTCTTCCTCCTCGTCAGTGGGGTGCGATTCGGCGTCGTCAAGCGCGCGGAGGTGCTGATCGTCGCCGTCATCCTCTTTACCCGGTTATTCCGTTCAGCCTAGAGACGTACGGTTTTCTGTCCCTAACTACGTCTTTCATACCTAGTATGATCTGGTTAGGATTGATCTTGCTGCTGCAATATTTTATCTTGAATCGCTTGATCAGCGTGTTTACATATGTTCGTTTTCTATACGCACTTTTCATCATGGTCATGTTTTATCTTCGGATTAATTTAAAACTAAAACTCTTATTTATTCCATCAATCCAAAAACCTTATTATAGAAATTTTAGTTTCATGGCTGGATTTGTTGATGCTTTGAGGCCCGAGAAGTTCTCTGGCGAGTACTTTAAGAGATGGCAAACGAGAGTGATTATGTGGCTCTCTGCCATGAACGTGCTGTGGGTGTCCAAGGGCAAACCTGAGGGGCCTCTTACCCCTGAGCAGGAGAAGGCGTTTACCGAGGCCAACACAGTTTTTGTGGGCGCTGTGATCGGTACACTTGTAGATCGTCTACAGGATGTGTACCTTGATCATACAGACGCTAAAAAGTTGTGGGATGCCCTGGAGGCTAACTATGGCGGCACAGATGCTGGCGCCGAGCTGTACATTATGGAGCAGTACCATGACTACAAGATGACCGATGGGAAATCTGTAGTCGAGCAGGCTCATGAGATACAGTGCATGGCCAAGGAGCTTGAGCACCTCAAGATCAACCTACCCGACAAGTTTGTGGCTGGTGGCATCATTGCCAAGTTGCCTCCTTCATGGAGGGATTTCGCCACTACGCTTAAACACAAGAGGATGGAGATATCAGTGTCTGATCTGATAGCATCCCTTGATATTGAGGAAAAAGCTCGGGCCAAGGATGGGCGATCTAAGGCTGCTGAGGGTCACACTAGTGCCAACATAGTGCAGAAGTCTCAGGACAAAGGCAAGGGCAAGGGAAAAAAGACCAAGCCGCAGCGTACCATTACTTTCAAGAAGAAGAAGTTCAAGGAAGATCAAGGCTGTTTTGTGTGTGGATCTACCGATCATTGGGCAAAGAAGTGCCCACACCGCAAAGGAAGGAAGTCTTCACCTGAGCAGAAGACTGCGAACATGGTCACCATGGCTGGAGTGGAAACCAGTGGGTATAATTCTTTACCTTTGGTTTTTTCAGTATTTCAATCTACTAGTTGGTGGCTTGATACTAGTGCAAATGTTCATATGTGTTCTGATGCTACATTATTTTCTTCTTACCAGACCGCTCGGGATTCTACAGTGATGATGGGCAATGGGTCGCATGCTACTGTTCGTGGTGTTGGCACGGTTGATCTGAAACTTACTTCGGGAAAGATCGTGCAGCTGAAGAACGTGCAACATGTTCCTACTATCGGCAAGAATCTAGTTAGTGGCTCCCTTTTGTGTAGGGAAGGTTTTAAAGTAGTGATTGAGTCCAATAAATTTGTCGTATCTGAGTGTGGAAAATTTATCAGTAAAGGCTATGAGTGCGGAGGCTTGTTCCGTTTTTCAGTTTCAGATTATTGTAATAAGTCCGTGAACTTAATTTCTGATGGTATAAATGAGAGTGATGCATCTGTTTGGTACTCGTGTTTATGTCATCTGAATTTTGGCTCTATGTTTCGACTTTCCACCATGAGTTTAATTCCGAATTTTTCCACAGTCAAAGATTCTAAGTGCCATAGTTGTGTGCAATCTAAGCAATCTCGAAAACCTCATAAGGTGGCAGAGAAGAGACATTTGGCACCTCTAGAACTCGTCCATTCAAATATCTGTAAGATGAATGGCGTGTTAACAGAACATGGAAAAAGATATTCCATGACTTTGATTGACGATGCCACTAGATTTTGCTATGTGTACTTGTTGAAAATAAAAGATGAGGCTCTTAACTGCTTTAAAATCTATAAGGCTGAAGTAGAAATCCAACTTGAGAAAAAGATCAAACGACTTAGGTCCGATCGAGGAGGTGAATATTTCTCTAACGATTTTGACTTATTCTATGTGGAACACGGCATTATTCATGAGAGGACGCCTTCCTATTCACCCGAATCAAACGGGGTTGACAAAAGGAAGAATCGCACATTGTCTGACTTGGTTAACGCCATGTTAGACACCGCTGGATTATCTAATGCATGGTGGGGGGAGGCAGTATTGATTGCATGTCATGTTCTGAATAGAGTTCCCATGAAGAATAAGGAAAAGACTCCTTACAAGGAGTGTGTTAGGAGAAGACCTTCACTCTCTTACTTGCGCACATGGGGTTGTTTGGCCAAGATGAATGTGGCAATCAACAAGAAGCGCAAGTTGGGACCTAAAATTGTGGATTGTATCTTTTTGGGTTATGCAAATCATAGCATTGCTTATAGATTTCTAGTAGTTAAATCTGAGGTGCCTGATATGCATGTAAATTCACTGCTTGAGTCTCGTGATGCTACTTTCTTTGAGAATATTTTTCCTATGAAAGACTCTCATGTTATATCTTTATTACCTCTGAATGAAACAGTGAATACAACTCCTAAATCTGTTGAATTTTCTGAGTATGATGAATACACACTTGAATCAAATCATGAGGAGATTCACAGTGATGCTCCTAGGAGGAGCAAGAGGCAAAAGACTGCAAAGTCTTTTGGTGATGATTTCACTGTTTATCTCATAGATGATTCTCCCAAAACAATCACTGAGGCATTCTCATCTCCCGATGCGGATGATTGGAAAGAAGCTGTCCGTAGCGAGATGGACTCCATTCTCTCCAATGGAACTTGGGAGGTGGTCGAAAGACTGTATGGTTGCAAACCTGTGGGTTGCAAGTGGGTGTTCAAGAAGAAGCTTAAGCTTGATGGTACTATTGACAAGTACAAGGCTCGTCTTGTGGCTAAGGGTTACACCCAGAAAGAAGGCGAAGATTTCTTTGATATTTACTCACCTGTTGCGAGATTGACCACTATTCGTGTTCTACTCTCCCTGACTGCCTCGCATGGTCTTCTCATCCATCAGATGGATGTTAAGACAGCTTTCCTCAACGGAGAGCTGGAAGAGGAAATCTACATGACACAGCCTGATTTTTTTGTAGTAGAGGGTCATGAGGACAAGGTGTGCAAGTTGTATAAATCTTTGTATGGCCTGAAGTAAGCACCTAAGCAATGGCATGAGAATTTCAACTCGACACTCATATCAGCAGGTTTTAGTGTCAATGAGGCTGATCGATGTGTGTATACCGCTATGGTGGGGGCCAAGGAGTTATATTGTGTTTGTATGTCGATGACATACTGATCTTTGGCACTAGTCTTGATGTAATCAACGAGGTCAAGATATTCTTGTGTCAAAGCTTTGATATGAAAGATCTTGGTGAGGCTGATGTTATTGTCAACATCAAGCTGATCAAGGGAGAGAATGGGATTACTCTTTCGCAATCCTATTATATGGAGAAAATGTTGAATCGGTTTGGCTATAAGGATCGCAAATCTAGTCCAACTCCCTATGATCTGAGCTTGATCCTTCGAAAGAACAGAAGAATTGGCAGAGACCAATTGAGATATTCATAGATGATTGGCTCACTCATGTATCTTGCGAGTGCAACGAGGCCTAACATTTCTTTTGCTGTTAGCAAGTTGAGCCGGTTTACTAGTAATCCGGGAGATGATCATTGGCGTGCGCTTGAGCGCGTAATGCACTACCTGGTGGGTACTATGGAATACGGGATTCACTATTCCAATTTTCCTGCAGTACTGGAAGGATACAGTGATGCTAATTGGATATCGGATCGAGATGAGCTGTATGCCACTAGTGGATACGTTTTCACTCTTGGCGGTGCTGCTGTTTCATGGAGATCATGCAAACAGACGATACTGACGAGGTCTACTATGGAGGCAAAACTCACAGCACAGCTACAGTGGAAGCCGATTGGCTTCGTGAGCTCTTGATGGACTTGCCTATTATCGAGAAACCACTGCCGGCAATAATGATGAACTGTGACAATCAAACGGTGATTGCCAAAGTAGACAGTTCAAAGGACAATATGAAGTTTTCAAGACATATCAAGAGACGGTTAAAATCAGTCAGAAAAATGAGAAACTCCGGAGTTATCACCGTGGTTTATGTCCACACTGAGAAAAATTTGGCTGATCCGTTCACCAAGGGGCTGTCACGCAATGTGATAGACAATGCATCCAAGGAGATGGGTTTGAGACCCGTATAAGCTATTCCCTAGTGGTAACCCAAACTATATGATCGGAGATCCCGTGAATTAGAATCCGGGAAGAACAAGCTAGAGGTTAGCATGAGAGTAACCTTTTATACTCACTCGAGAAGTATGCAATACTCTTGATTACTGCATGGCAGGTTGGCGTTGGCCTTAATGTATTCTGTTGGCTTTAATTAGCAAAGACGTTATCCTGCAGAACGTTCTTGAAAGAATACACCTATGTGAGCCCGACTGTTGGACGGTTGCAGTCTGTGAGATTCGGATGATCTCTATTAAGCTCATGAAGAGACCAGAGAGTATGACCTATATGCTCCAACTGCGAAGTAGCCTACTGGAGGTCAAGTATCAGTTTGATTGTAAATGAAACTCATTTGCACAAAACTTGCAATTCAAGGCTTAGTCCATTGTTCAAGTTGTAAATGAGTGTAACTTGCTGTTCTAGATGGAAGTTCAACTTAACAGTCTCCATTGAAACACTTGTATATCAAACAACAGTGGGTTGAGGCAAAATCATAATGAGACTTTGAGATCTGGTGGGGGATTGTTGGAATATTTGGGCCCAATAGTGCAAAGGCCCACCATGTAAATCCAAATATTCCAATAAAATCTCAAAGGCCCATTAGTGCAAAGGTGCATGGCAATAATTTAGTCCCACCTTGCTAGTGGAGGTGGAGGAAATCCAACTTAAATAGTTGGATGCTCTCCATACTCTTGCAAGTGTGGGTGAGAGAAAGAAGTAAGAACACGCGCGCGCTCACTCGCTGGGCCAGGCCGGGCTCGGGCTTGGGCTTCGGGCGAAGGGCGCGCGCACGCGACGTGCGCGTGAATGGTCCGCCAAAAATCCGGTCCAATCCTTGCGGGAACGCGGCTTCCTTTTGCAGATTTATTTTGCCACTTCGAATCTGTTACAGATATCACACGCGGAATTTTGGGACTCGTAACCGACTTGTTTTTGGGATGCAAAAATCCTAGCGGGTTCTTCCTATAAATACGCATGGGTGCCGGATACAGAAGATAGAGAACGCACAACGTGCCTCACGCCTCAGCCTGCTTGCTACGCCGCCGCGTACGCTACTTTATCCCGTTCGTCAGCATGCACTGGCGATCGGGAGAGCAGGTCTCTGGAACCTCGTCCTCAGCGATCCTGCACTGGAAGAGGGCGAATAAGGTTTTTGGGAAGCGCTCTGCGCTACTGCTTGAACCCTTCCACATCGCCGTCCTCTACGTCCTCGTCGCCACGGCTCGTCTTCCTCCTCATCAGTGTGACGCGACTCGGCGTCATCAAGCGCGCGGAGGTGCTGATCATCGCCGTCATCTTCTTTATCCGGTTATTCCGGTCAGCCTAGAGATGTACGGTTTTCTGTCCTTAGGGTTGATTTTGCTGCTGCAATATTTTATCTTGAATCGCTTGATCAGTATATTTACATATGTTCGTTTTCTGTACGCACTTTTCATCATGGTCATATTTTACCTTCAGATTAATTTAAAACTGAAGCTCTTATTTATTCCATCACCTTCACCACGGAAAAGTCCTCCAGCTTCTCGACAACGGACGTGAGCTTTTCCTCGAACAGCTTACAGATACGCTCCTCCATCTCATCCATAGCGGCACAGATCTGCCGAGTATGAGCAGCTTGGCGATTGGGAGCCGTGGTGGCTTCCTTCTCCAAGTGGAGTGATGGGCTACTGGAATTACGAAGAGATCGAAACAGGGGCGATCTCTGACCAGCGGCGTTTATCAACTCAAGACCGAGAGGTAACCAGGAATTCCCACCGATCGAGACCCGAATCTGATACCAAATATAATGTCCCGATATCCTATGAGGACCATCAGAGCACCACGATAACAGGATACAAGAAATTAGGTAGGAGACATAGAGAATTAGAGGGAGAATCGTAAAGGAAGGGGAAGAACACGGGAGAGAGAGGAGAGGTTCAGGTGGAGAGTTTTCATTTCACTTCTTCGATAACAAGCGATCAGGCTGTCTCAGTACATATAGCATGGCTCATGGGCCGCAAACACACACACGCACACCGGCAACGGCCCAAGGCCTAATATCCAGGAACCCGAAGCAAAACCACCAGACTAACGGAGATAAACACTACCCATGCCTGACAGATTTGCTTCTTCGTCGCTCTATTCGCGATTCACGCCTTACGGGGTCCAATGTGCTCGGAAATTGTGAACCTCAGGTTAATTTTGATAATTCAAAATGGGAATATCGCCATGTTTCTCCTTTGCTTGGTTGTAAGAACAGTAACGAAGTTAACTTCTAATAGAAGTGCGTTACATGATTTGTAACATACCGTGCTGACAGTGAGAAGTGCATTACTTGTTTTTCCTACACGAATGTAATTCATGGTTGCTAGTCATTTAAGCACCTGTACATCTTTTGTAGGATCTGCAAACGTGCGCATGGGGTTTGCTAGTCAGGATGTACCATTCAATATACCGCACTGCATTGTGCGATGCATCAATCCACAGGAGGGCAAAGAACAAAAGTTCTCTGTTCGAGATCAGGTAATGCAAATAAGAGGGAGGCCTTCCTATAGTGTTTGTTGCATACTTGCATTGTAATTTCAATATAACTTTACTGAACAAGAGTTATGCTTGTTTGCAGATGCTCAATTACCGTGCTTCTTCATCACAGAATGCAGAGCGCGAGAGCGCATATGATATTGTAAAAGAAAAGATTCCAGTCATTTTCCTTTTGGACTATGTTTGGCTCTGCAGCTAATGAGTTGTTACTCTTACAGATTGCATCACTGATGAAAATACCATTTTTGGATGAAGAAATGCCTTCACCGAACCAACCTCTTCCTCCAAAGTTAGTGTGTATTGTGACCACATGCCTTTACCTTATGTGATGGGTTTAGGTACGATGGGTACCCCAAAGCATGGCCTTTAGGGGTCTAAGCGAGGATTAGCCGATTGCCACCGGGTGGCCCCGCGGGGCGGTTGTTGGTGGAGAGTACCTTTCGGAGCGAAGAAACAACACAACAGCCCTAAGATTATACAGATGAAGACAAGAGAGACGTCTTCGGAATAGAAAATAGTATTCTATTCAACAGGGATCAACCATCCCATCAGTTACAGTTACAAGGGATCACCCTGTAATTACATATTTTTACCCCTTAATGACTATATTCTTCGAATATTCCAGGGGCATATAGTAATTCCTCTCTAACTTTGCAGCTCACCACACCTGCCAGCTTGATCCCCTTCGAGGAAGCCCCTTCGTCGGTCGGCCTTCGACTCCTGAACTCCGCAAGGATCTTGGCTCTATTAGCTGCTGTCGGGCCCTCTTGACTTAGGCTTCACCATCTCGACCCTTCGGTCCTCTTCGGACGAAAAACCCTTCGGTAAATATCTGAAGCTTCGTGTTCCTAGGGTTATTAGGCTGAGGATCGATCTGGCCTTCGGCTCATGGCCGTCGAGTAGATCCGAAGGTGGCGTCCCCAATAGTAGCCCCTCGAGGACGAGGGCCTTCCTTGGGAGACCCGAGCCCTCGACATCTGGACGCGTCCGACATGTCCCGAAGCGCCACCCTTTGGATCCGCTACCACGAAGCTGGAGCACCATGTTAGGATCCGATGACAATCCTGTTGAAAAAAGATGAATAACAAAGGATATAGGAAAAAGAAAACACAATTAAAAAACCGATAATGTAAAAAAGACTTTGGGAGCCCCTCTTTGGCTCTCAAAATCATATTGTTGGTGCTAAGACGAAGACGGTGTTTTCGGGGGCAGGATCATCCTTTTCGTTTGGGCATGCTTGTTGCGCTATATAAACGGCGCATCTTGTCATTGTTGCCGCGCCCTCTAACTTTGACACCTTCGGAGCTCTCCTTCTTCTCGCCCGCGGTGATCCCTTTATATTTCTCACACGCCGTCGTTTTGTTTCCGACCCTTCCTTTTGAGTCCTCGTGCCCATTTGTTGACACTGATGGCACCGAAAGCTGACCGCCCGAAGCAGCCTCCTACAACGACCCTCGGCCACACCAGGATGATCGAAGGCCTTATCGCCAACATGGTGAGCTTGGGCATGATTGCTGACAGCGATGGCCGAGCCCCCTCAAGTGGAGAGACTTCAGCTAATCCACACGATGATGAGGTTGTCATTTTTTGTGACTTCTTCATCATGGGCCTTCGGTTTCCTGTGGACCCCACCTTGGTGGATATCCTTCGGCTGTATAACATGTACACACATCAATTGACGCCGAATTCCTTTGTTCACTTGAACCTATATTTTTGGCAGACGAAGACATGCCGTTTTTAGCACTCTGCTGAAGGCTTCGCGTACGTGCACAAAGTTCATTACCAACCAAAGGCGGTTTCGCCGATTGGTGAAATGATCAGGAAGCCGAAGCTCAATATGGCTGTTACAAATTCATTTACGGTGACTTTGTCTATGGCCCGATGACTGCTTACCGGAACAAGTGGGAAGATTGGACTTCGTTCTAGTTCTACCACAATGTTCCCCTCGACCCCGAGATCAGAACTCATCCCCTCATGGTGAAGCAAATTCAGAACCTAACATTGAGCACCCCCAGTGTTGATGTCAAAGAATCTCCGGAACACCAGGCCTTCATGGATATGCTTCGCGAGGTCAAAAGTCTTCGGCACTCATGACATCACCGAGGAGTTTGTCGCTTGCGAGTACTGGCCCGTGAAGGATGGTTGGTCCGTTACTTCATGGAAGGAGAACGTGGGATTGATTCCTGTGCCTGACTTTGGTTCTTTCTTTGGGTTGACTAAAGAAGGTGAATATTTGACTGAAAATTTTGTACTTGTTGCTTCCTTTTTTCTGTTACGAATGATGCCTTCGGTTTCGTAGGTGTTAGTCCGGGGTCCATTGAACGCTGAACTGATGATATTCTTGGCCCTAAGACCGCCACAGAATATAAACATATCAAGCAGAAGCTGGGTGGGACGCGCACCAATCACATCTTCCAGGCCTTCGGTATCACAGCCCCTTCACGTATTGCTGCCGCGAAGCACAAGGTTGCTGCAGATAAGAAGAGAAACAAGCGATCTGCCTTAGGCGCGAAGATGCCCAAAGGTGGCATTAGCAGTCTCGCTACTTCGCGCCTTGAAAAGGAGAAGGAAAGGAAAAGTGGGACGAGGCCTGGCCGTGGGCGGAAACATGCCCAGTTTGCGCAGACCTTGTTTTCCCCTTCCCCCCTTCAGTTGAAGGGGGAATCTGATGATGCTGTAAACAAAGGGTGAATCTGACGACGCTGTAGACGAAGAGCAAGACCCCCTTTCAGCTGCGCTTGTTTCCATGGAGCTAACCCCTCGTGCTGGCTCGTTGGCTTGAAAATCTATGAATCTGGAGTTGAACGCACAAGAGCCCAAGAGTGACGAGGGGGCAGAGGAGCTTGGCAGAGTTGAAATTGTTGAGTCCTCAGCTCTGACTATGAAGGCTCGCGAGATAGTTACGCTTAGCCCTCAGCGATCTTCTTCGTGCTCGCCCAGTTCCGGCTCATCATCCTTTTCGAACAACAGCGGCAATAGGGACCTCCCAACCGCTACTGGCAAGTCTGACCCAAGTGGCTCCAGTGCTCGTCAGGCTTCTGGAGCGAAGACTCCGAAGGGAGTGGCAGTTAATCTGAAAGCGATGCCTACTTTGTGAGCATAAAGGATCCTGTTGCTGTTGCTGCCGAGCTAAATGCTTTGGGAGCCAAACTAATCGGTGGCTGCACAATTGGGAGCCTTCAGTTTGAGAGCAGTGTTTGTGAGCGCCAGTTCCTTGCCAAAGCGGTGTGGGGGGGGGGGGACATTTTTCCTTCCGCTGATGGAGAAGGAGCTGATGAAAACTGGCATGCCCAATATGCTTTGCTGCATCGGGGACCTAGCCATGAAGGCTTTTGCTTCGCTCTCTCAACAAGGGAGAAAGGAAACAACTTCCACTGAAGTGTTTCTTATGCCATACCCGAAATGGTTAGGCATGAGCACAACTGCTTGAACTCTCGTAGGTGGTGGTAGGGATTTTCACTATCGTAGCCTGAGAAGGGTTGTTCCCGAACCATGGCAATGAAGCCAGGACAGAGTTCATAGCCAGAAGCTGTGATGGGCTTGGAAGATTGAGGTTGCTCTAAGAACTCGCCCTTGGGAACAGAAAGATTTTGGATAGAAATATGCTCCATGGTAACAAAAAGGATAAAAGAAAGAGTGATGAGGACATCTCTCCTTTGCATACAATGCAAGGACCGATCACTAGAGCACGTGCGCGGCAGTTGGATCTCCAGGTACGTTCTAACCTTATCGATTATTTTTCAGAATATACGCTTGGTTCCATGCATATTTTATTGATTAGGAACAATAGAGAGGACCAGTAAGGACTTGGAGAAGGCCAAGGAGTCAAGGAGGAGGAGCTAGGGCATTCACACCAAGGAGGAGTCCATGTCCAACTCGACTTCGACTCCACCTCGGATTCCAGAACCTAACTTCACCAAAATTGACGCCCTGGCCACATACTGAGTCGGATTTGGACGTTCTATATATGGTTGGAACCAAAATTTCATAAATCTTCGAATGGAATCAGTCCCACCTCAAAATTCCTTCTAATTCGATGGAAATCGTCAACACAAGTGGGCATCCAGAATCTGTCAGGGTGCTGTGTCACCGTCTGTTGGGCCGTTGGCCCGTGTACCGTGTTGGAGCCCGTTAGGGTTGCGTCCAAGCAACTTGTATGCCCCTAACTCCCTTTTATTCAGTAGCTATTGCCAATTTAGGGTTTAGGGTTTGCTTAGATTTAATCTGTCATCAAACAGTGTCGCCGTTCATCGGTTTGTGAGACTCCATCTTGTAATCAAGTTTGTTTGATTGCATCTCCTGTTCTTGTTTGTGTTCTTGATTGCGCTTGCAGGGATAAGCCTTCATGGTGAGGTTATTCATGTGATATGGGTGATAACCAACAGAGCTGTGGTGTAGTGATTGTGAGGTTCTGTTCGTTCGGAGCCTCAGATCATCAACGTCGAGTTCTCCACAAATCAAGTTTACCGTACCTCTCGAAAGATCGAGACTCATCCTCCTATCAAGTGGTATCAATTATCAGGTTGCCCATGAGGTATACTCGTGTGCCTTTAGATTAATTTTGTTTCCGTCCTATAGTCCACAAAAAGCCACAAAAATTTTTACTCTGTCCGACCTACAACCCTCGCTCAGCCTTTTGCACAATTTAGTTTTGGAGTCCGTAGTTCTGAGTTCGTGTCCTAGGTTGAGTTTGGTTGCTGATTTAGATTTGTTTTAGTTTAGTTTTGTTTCTTCAATCCGCTGCCATCCACAAAAAATAATCAGTCTATAGAAAATTTTACATCCACCACCGATCCACCTATTCGTATCCGATTCAGTTTCCACCGCCACAAAAACCTAATTCGGAGGGTCCTCCTTAAAACGGGCATAACTTTTCACTCAGAACTCCAATTAAGGTGAATTTTTTTTGAAAAGCCCTTGAAAAGTTGGACAAATGATTCCCCCACTACACTGGGCAGGACATTCTCAAAAAATTCAAAAAAAATCAGGAAGGCACTTGATTCGGGCTCCAAAGTTCCAGCACCAGTTTTTCCAAATGCTCCTGAATTTGTACCGATCACATCTTTCATCGGTTTGGGCGGATATTTGGTGCTGTTCCTATTCTTGTGCCCCTGGTTGAGAAAAAAATATCACAAAAACAAAGCAAAAAAATAAAAATTTGATTCCTACTAGTGCTAAAAGACAAAACAGGGGGTAAATTGCTGTTTTTCTATGTGAGCTGCTGGATACTTGCTGCTACTGTCTTTGTTGTTCATCATCTTTTATCCTTGTTCCTTGCTTGCTGCCATAACTATTCTACTACATTTTTAGGCCAGCAACTAGATCAAGTTCTTCGGACACTTATTCAGCATTGCTATCTGTTACTAACTTGTGGGCCACATACATATACTGCATTTGAGCCTTCCCAAGTTCCATCTTCTCCCGAGCAGAACAGGTACCCTTTGCAATCACACCCACTCTCTTCGGGTTGTCATACCGGTCACCGTTTGCCACCTGCAGTGCTGGTAAAAACGGGGTAAGACACATCTTACTGCTTGTTTTCCACTTCCACTTTAGAGAGTGTAGTCGTAGGGTTCACAACCTTTTGCCTTTATTTCTATTTTGTTCTAACCATGACAGGAAAGGAGCTGATGGACGAGACCTCTCCTTCTACACCACCGAATGATAATGAGTGCGTGTCCTATGTGGAACTAAAAGACATGATGCGGGCGATGACTGATGCTTTCAACAAGTACCAGACCACTACAACAGACACCTTTCATAGAATTCATACAAGTATTCATGGTCTTGCCGCACGGCTGGACGCGGTGGAGGCTCATTTTCCCCACCACGCTCCACCCCCCATCGTCCGTGCTGCCCGCAGCCTTGCTCACAATTACAAAGAGGACGAGTTAGGCGACGACAAGGTTGATGCACAACAACAGCTTCGCCTTCTACGTCATCGTCAAGGTATGGGAGGTAATGGTAGACGTCGTCCTCATGCTCCTGAGCAAGATAATGATCCTTACGCTAAGATTAAGTTTTCCATTCCAACTTTTTATGGATCTTATGATGCTGAGACTTACTTGGATTGGGATATGATGGTAGAACAGAAATTTAGCTCCCATCTTGTTCTTGAGCGTCATAGAGTTAGACAAGCCACTAGTGGGTTTAAATATTTTGCTATCATTTGGTGGAATGAACTTGTCAATGCACATAATGCGTCACAGACATGGACTGCGTTAAAAGAAGAGATGCGCACTAGGTTTGTTCCTCCATCATATAGACGTGATCTTTGTAAGAAATTACAACGCTTTGATCAGGGTGACATGTCTGTCCAAGAGTACTACCAAGAGTTGCAAAAATGTATGCTTCGTTATGGGGTAGTTGAGGATTAGGAAGACCATATTGTTAGGTTTTATGGGGGCTTACGGCGTGAGATCCAGGACATAGTTGATTATAAGGAATATCGTTCTATACAACATTTGTTTCAACTTGCTATGTTGGTGGAAAAAGAACTGCAGGGTCACCAACAGTAGCGGCAGAACAACACCTTCACGCCACGGCAGTGTAACACCCTAATTTTGAAAATTTAAAACTTAGTATTCTCTTAGGACCATAAGGTTTCATTCTCTCATTTTGAGCTTAGAGCATGCATCATGAATTAATAGCAATTTAATAAACCATAAAAAAAATATAAGGAACTATAGGCTTTGTGCATTTCATGCCCCTCGCATTATTTTATTGATTGTCTTCCATTTGAATTTAAATTTAAAATTTGAATTCAAATGCATTTGAATGCATTTCTTTTTCTCTCTCATTTCCTAGTTGGGCCCGGCCCACTTTTCTTTCTCTTTTTCTCTCTCTCTTTCTCCCTTCAGGCCCAGCCCAGCCAGCTCTCCTCTCTCCCGCACGGCCCAACCAGGCGGCCTTTCTTCCCTTCTTTCCTTTCCTTCGCGCGGCCCAGCAACACCCCCCGGCCCAGGTTGCAGCGCACGCCGGCCTTTCCTTTTCCCCCTCCTCCTCTCGCTGACGGGCGGGGTCCACCCGTCAGGATCGTCCCCGACCTCAGGCGCGAGTCCAACTCGGACTCGCACCCAAGTCCGGTGGACCTCCGCCGCGGGGGGCCACAGGCCCGCACGCCCAGGTGCCTGGCGTGCCCTTATTTAAATGCCCCGTGCCCTAGCTCCTAGTCCCCAAGCCACAGCCACCGCATCTGCCTAGGAAAACACTAGCGCAGCAGCTCTACCGCCGCCGCCATTGCCAAGCTTTGGGAGCTCGCCGCATCGCCGCTCCACCGCTTCCCGCCGATGAACAAGCGCTCCAGGGGCTTCGCATCGGGGTGAGGATACTCACCCACCACTTCTCTCCCTCTCCCTTGCTTCCCCGCGCCCGCACGGCCTCGCCGTCGATCCCGAGCCGCCGCTCGCCGCCGCGCCGTTGCTCCGGCCGGTTCCGCCACCCCCAAAGCCCCCAGATGGGTTACCCGTTGAGCCCGCTATCTCCCAGTGCAAGCCGCACTCGAAACCGAGGCCGGGAGCATGTTAACGCATTTGCCCCGATGAGGCTCCGCTGCTCGCCGCCTCACCGACCCGCCGCCGACGCTGAGCGCCGCCGCCCTGCGCCGCCCTCGCGTTCCAGCCGTCAGATCTAGATCCAACGGGTTAGATTAGATCTAACCCGAGTCAATAGGGTCCGGTACCGATCAACCCAAGGTCAATTTGCGCTTAGTCCTTGAGTTTTGTAGAAATCAACCCGCAGTCCACGGTAGTTCAAAAGTATTCACGAATAGATCCTTTTTCTTCCGTTTAGGCCCCTGACTTTTTCAAAAATAGAACCCACAGTCCTAGATCCTTCTATTTTACAATCTAACCCCTAGGTCTAAGGTTTAATTATGATCTAGCCCTCAGTTTCTTCGGTCAGAGCCCTCTTAGTTTCAAATCTTCTACAAATAAGCCCCTAGAATCATGTTTTAACCCTAACTTCTCCGTTCTAACTCCGTTTTCATCGATTCTTGCGCTCACGTGATCCTTACAACATATGCAGTAGCTTTATTATATTATTTTGCTCTGTTTATATTGATTGGTGTACTGTTTCTTATTTATTGTATTTGTTTGGTTCTATGTATTTGTATGCTACGATAGACGGTACGCAGTTCGAGGGTCCACAAGAGCCGAGCTTCAAAGATGTTCTCGAGCAGAAGCAGTTCGTTAACGAAGGCAAATGGTCCTTGATCGTACTCTAGTCCCAATAACTTTATAACTACACACATTTACTTTATATGCATGCATGTGTCTAGAATATGATGGATCCTAAACTAAGGATGTGCCTAGTTTCTTTTGAACTTTCTTGATTAAACCTGGGTTGTTACATTTATGTTGTAGCTATGCTAGTTTCTATTACTTAGATTTTGGTTGGATAACCTGAAATCATGCTATACTGGTTTACTCATGTTGTGGAATACTTTTATGGTGATAATTAAGATCATTGCATTAATTGGAACATGGAGAACCACCCAGGAAAACAGTGCAACCACAATACTACATGGTTCTGGTCTTGGCTAATTAATTAGAAACTTTAGCTTATGATGATCTTACCGAAAGGGCAAGAGGGATTGCATCGTCGGGGTATAGCTCGGTTCTCTTGAGGCATATTGATATATGTGGTCCTTGGCTAAGGCGTTTCCTCATTAGGGAGGGTTATGACCGCTTTGGCTTGAAACCTTAGCGGATTATCATAAGTTAGGGAATCTTTGTAAAGGCCTCGTAGTGAATCCCTGCCACTCACCTTGGAAGTGTTTAAGGGCCTTGCAAATCCGAGCATCAAGGGAAACACAAATTGTGGGTAAAGTGTACAACCTCTGTAGAGTGAAATCTGACATATCAGCCGTGCTCACGGTTAGGAGCGGCTTGGACACTCACATGATAATTAAACTTTAAGATGATCTAAAGCGATGTTCTTTGTTTATTTATGATGATGCTTATCTGTTACTAATATATGTTTAAGGGATTGGTATATACTTACACATAGTTAAGCTTGCTTAATAAAACTTGATCAACTAAAAATGCTTATTGCAGTCAAACCATGTTAGCTTTTCCTTGATTATAGCCTTGCATGTCATATAATTTACTCCACTTGCTGAGTACCAACCATGGTGAGGGGCGCACGAAAGGAGGTAGACCTTCGGTGTCACACTTGCTTTATTAGAAACAATGCTGCTTAGCACAAGATAATTGTCCGAAGTTATCTGAATACTTCGAGGAATACTAGGCGTATGTCTCCCAGTCATCTGCCTGTGAAGTCGAAGTCCGCTACTAGTTATCAATATTTATTTATTTGTTTAAGATTAAGACTGTCAGTCATGTAATAAAGTACTAATATACTCTATTTCGTTAATGCATTAATTTGGGTATTCACTTGTGATATCTACTATATTTGCGGAACTTGATCCTGGCGCATATATGGGATGCATTCGGTTCCTTTCCTAAACCAGGTGTGACAGAAGTTTCCGGCGCCAGCCAAAGCGGCGCCCTCCTCGAGCGTACGTGCGGCCACACCTTCCTCCACCAGTGTTGTACGCAGCACTACACATTCAACATCAAAGGGTCAAGATAGTAGCAAGTCCCAGACGTCTCCTGGTGTTGCAGCAAAGGCTATGGTGCCCAACACTTCCACTGGTCGCACATCCGACATCAAGTGCCACCGCTGCCAGCGAGATTGCCCTAGCAAACAGACCATCATTGCTACCGCTGACGGTGGGTATGTTAGTGCTTCTGATATTGAAGATGAAAATATTATTGCAGCTAACATTTCAGGATCCAATGATGGTGCTGAGGAGGTTCTTGGTACATCTGCGACCAACAACTACAGGACCTTAATTGTGCACTGAGCTTTGAGCACCACGGTGGGAGAGGACGACAAACGCCAACGTCACAACCTTTTCAACATGTTTCTTGTCGTCAAGGACTGCCGTGGGCATACAATCATTGACGGAGGTAGCTGCAACAATTTGGTGAATGTTGAGGTGGTCAAGAAGCTTGGCTTGACCATGTGGGAGCATCCACATCCTTATCACATTCAATGGTTTAACAACAACGGTAAGGTAAAGGTAACAAAAATAGCAAGGATACTTTTTCAATTGGGTCTTACCATGACTTTGCTGATTTTGATGTGGTGCCTATGGATGCTTGCTCTCTTTTGTTGGGACATCCTTGGGAGTTTGATACTGATGCTATTTACTATGGTAGATCTAATAAGTATACTCTCATGCATAAGGGCAAGAAAATTGTGTTGCTGCCAATGACTCCCACTGAAATTGTGCAATTTGAGAATGAGAAAAAGAATAATGCTAAACAAAAGGGTGTTTTCAATTCTGAAAATCAGCAACCTATTAAGTTAAACAATCCTGATTTGTTTGCCACTAAATCTGAGCTTGATGAGTTATCTGCATTTATTGGACCTTGCTATGCTTTAGTGTGCAAACATGCTTTATATTCCACTGAGGTCGCGTCCATTGCTTTACCACCTGCTGTTGCTAACCTTTTGCAGGAGTATATGGATGTCTTTCCGTTGGAGCTACCCCCCAGATTACCACCTGTGCGAGGCATTGAGCACAAGATTGATTTGATTCCAGGGGTGAGCTTGCCAAACCGTGCTGCCTACAGAACCAACCCTGACGAGACTAAGGAAATTCAGCGACAAGTCCAAGACCTTCTGGACCGCGGGTACATTCGTGAGAGCCTTAGTCCTTATTCTGTTTCTGTTCTTTGGCTCCTAAGAAAGATGGCACTTGGCGCATGTGTGTTGATTGTCGAGCCATCAATAACATTACCATTCGATATCGCTATCCTATTCCTCATTTGGATGACATTCTTGATGAGTTGAGTGGTTCTGTTATTTTCTCCAAGATTGATTTACGTAGTGGATATCATCAGATTCGTATGGCTTTAGGGGATGAATGGAAAACTGCCTTTAAAACCAAGTTCGATCTTTATGAATGGTTAGTCATGCCTTTTGGTTTAACTAATGCACCCAGCACTTTCATGAGATTGATGAACGAGGTTTTACATGCTTTCATTGGTAGATTTGTGGTGGTTTACTTTGATGATATCCTTATTTACAATAAGTCATATGATGCACATCTTGAACATTTGCGTGCTGTTTTTAATGTCATGCGCGATGCACATTTATTTGGTAACCTTGAGAAGTGCACCTTTTGCTCCGATCGTGTGTCTTTTCTTGGTTATGTTGTTACATCACAGGGCATTGAGGTGGATGAGGCAAAGATTGTTGCCATCACAAGCTGGCCACTTTCAACTACGGTCACGTAGGTTCGAAGTTTTCGTGGTCTTGCAGGTTTTTACCGATGTTTTGTGCGGGATTTCAGCACCATTGAAGCACCTCTCCACGGTTGAGAAAGAACGGAGTGCCATTTCAATGGGAACAAGCACAACAACAAGCTTTTGATGCTCTCAAATCAAAGCTCACACAAGCACCATTGCTGCAACTTCCTAATTTTGAGAAGACCTTCGAGCTTGAGTGTGATGCAAGCGGGATTAGTATTGGAGGAGTTCTTATACAAGGAGGTAAACCTATTACTTTCTTTATTGAAAAATTTTATGGTCCTTCGCTGAATTATTCTACATATGACCTTTAGTGCGAGTCTTACAAACTTTGCAACATTACCTATGGTCTAAAGAATTTATCACATATTCGGATCATGAATCTTTGAAGTACCTTAAAGGACAAGCTAATCTGAGCAAATATCATGCTAAATGTATTGAGTTCATAGAGTCATTTTCTTACATCATTAAACATAAGAAAGGGAAAGACAATACGATTGCCGATGCTTTATCTAGACGTTATACCATGCTGTCTCAACTTTCTCATAAAATCTTTGGTTTAGAGACCATAAAGGGATTATATGCTACTGATTTGGACTTCAAAGATGCTTTTGAAAATTGTAAAGAGGAAGAACATGGCAAAAATTTCTGCTGCGTGAAGGCTTTCTCTACCGTGCTAATAAGCTATGTGTTCCAGCTAGCTTCGTTCATCTTTTGCTATTGCAGGAGGCCCATGGCGGTGGTTTGATGGGACATTTTGGTGTTAAAAACATGGAGGATGTGCTGGCCGCTCACTTCTTTTGGCCATGGATGCGGCGTGATGTGGAGCGCTACGTCTCACGTTGCACTACATGGACCAAAGCTAAGTCTCGACTTAATCCACATGGTCTTTATATGCCTCTTCCTATTCCTCGTGCACCTTGGGAGGATATTTCTATGGACTTTATTTTAGGATTTCCTAGAACAAAGAGGTGGAGGGATAGTGTCTTTGTGGTTGTTGATCGTTTCTCTAAAATGGCATATTTTATACCCTATCACAAGACCGACAAGCTTCACATGTTGCTGATTTGTTCTTTCATGAGGTTGTGCGTTTGCATGGTGTACCAAATACTATTGTTTCTGATAGGGATGCTAAGTTTTTGAGCCATTTTTGGAGAACTTTATGGTATAAATTGGGAATAAAGTTGCTGTTTTCTACTACTTGTCATCCACAAACTGATGGGCAAACGGAGGTAGTTAATCGTACCTTGTCTACTATGTTGCAGGCTGTTTTGAAAGATAATTTGAGGTTGTGGGAGGAGCGTTTGCCACATATTGAGTTTTCTTATAACAGATCTTGATGGAACCCACTGGGTTTTGCTCCCGATCTTTCGATGAGAGTGGGGGATAACTCGATTTGAGGAGGATCGACGTTGTGCTGCCCGACTACAACACCACAAGGGCTGCGCTGCGCCTTAGCGACAGTTACACCGCCTCCAATTTGTGTTGTTCTTGCTATGCCAAGAACAACCTTGAACCTGCAAGCAAATCGAAGAACAAGCAAGAACAAGTGGACAAGCAAACAGCACATAGACCTTGCCCAAAGGATAAATCTGATACACACGAAGTTGGGGTTTTGAATCGAGCAAATCGGGTGGTCTAATCGACACATGCGTTTACAAGGAAGTAGCAACAGCTAACTTACAACCAAACAAAACCCAAGTGTCAAATGGTGGCTGCTGGTGGTTTATATAGGTGGGGGGGCAGCCAAGAGGCGTGGGGGGTGTAAACCCTAACTTAGAATGGGCCCCTAGTGGGCTGAACTAGATACAAGGGCCTCAGCCCAAGACTGGAAGACTGAACGTCATTTTGGCGATTCTGCTTAACTCCTTTGGAATTTCGTCTTGAGGTTAGATCCATCTGAAAGTAGACTTCAGGAGCTTTCCAACAAGTACTCATGTGCTTCAAACAATATTTGGAGCTAAGAGTTATGGCCTTCCGAAGTTGCCCCTTCCTGGAGGTCCGAACTGGTATGGTCCGATCTGATTATCCACACTCGCTTTCTTGTCGTGTTTGCTCTCCCTCCAATCTGGTTCATGTTCCATGTTCCTAAGAATAAGAAAAGCATCACAAGAATTTAGTAGTACCCCATTCATGGATGATGGTTTATGGAAAGCGAGGAACGAGTTTACCTGATAATTTAGCTCTCGTGCACGAGCTCTTGTCATTGGTCCTTGCTGCGTAGTAGGCATGGGTGTATCGTTGGGAGGGATGTCCTCATCATCCTCCCCTTCTTGCATTTGAGTCGTCCTTGACTCAAGTTCATCTTCCTCACCCAAATATGGTTTCAAATCTGCAATGTTAAATGTGGGGCTAACCCCAAAATCTGCAGGCAACTCAAGTTTGTATGCATTATCATTTATCTTAGCTACAACTTTAAAAGGGCCATCAGCTCTCAGAAGCAACTTTGACTTCCTCAAATCAGGAAACCGATCCTTTCTCAAGTGCAGCCAAACCAAATCACCTGGTTCAAAAGTGACATGCTTCTTTCCTTTACTACCAGCAAATTTATATTTAGCATTCATGGTTTCTATGTTCTCCTTTGTGGTCTCATGCATTTTCAACGTCAACTCAGCACGTTGTTTAGCATCAAAATTCAATCTCTCAGAAGTTGGTAGAGGCAGCAAATCAATAGGGGCTCGAGGCACAAAACCATAAACAATCTCAAAAGAGCTCTTTTTAGTAGTAGAATGTTGTGAACGGTTGTAAGCAAACTCAACATGAGGCAAATATTCTTCCCACATTTTTATGTTCTTTTTCAAAATAGCCCTAAGCATGGTAGATAAAGTTCTATTCACAATCTCAGTTTGTCCATCAGTTTGGGGATGACATGTAGTAGAAAATAGCAGCTTAGTACCTAATTTAGCCCATAAAGTTCTCCAAAAAATGACTAAGAAATTTTGCATCACGATCTGAAACAATTGTGTTTGGCACACCATGCAAACGAACAATTTCACAAAAGAACAAATCAGCAACATGAGTAGCGTTATCGGTCTTATGACATGGTATGAAATGTGCCATCTTAGAAAATCTATCCACAACCACAAAAATACTATCCCTCCCCTTCTTTGTTCTAGGCAGTCCTAATACAAAGTCCATTGAAATATCCTCCCATGGTGCATTAGGAACAGGTAGAGGCATGTACAAACCATGAGGATTAAGGCGTGACTTAGCTTTTTGGCATGTTGTGCAGCGAGCAACAAATCTCTCCACGTGAAATGAACCGGATTCCCGAATCGAGGAATCCGACTCCCTGTATCGTCGTGATAGTCCCTGGATCAAGCGCTATCACATACAGAACTCATTTCAGGCATAATATCACAGTCATACTCATTGAGAGGTCAAACATGGGTTTAATTATTACATAAATCCAAAGGATATGTAGTACGGAAATTATTACAAGCCTCTCGGCTAGATCGAACAAGCAGAAGGCGCAAAACGGTAGCTAGGTCTTCGGCCGTCCTTCGTCTTCGGGAACCTCCTCCACAGGCGACTTGAGCGTAGCTCGGGCCTTAGTCGTACCATCCGTCGTCGTTGTGGTCGAATTCCGGATCGGACCCTCCATCATACCAGGCTATCCCCAAGGAATGGGATAGGTTCACGTCACCATCTGTATGCAAGCTTTTTGTGGTCTATACTACGGATATAACAGAGTTCAAGAGGTACAGCTGGGGTTTTCCCTATTCATGCAAAATAATATATATAAGAATACTCATCTCCTTTCATTCCCGACTCGGGCTCTTCCGGCATTCCGGACTCCCGGTCACACACACCTTCCAAAACCACCAAGTCGATGCGAGGACTCCCTCTCCTCGTATCTCAACTGCCCCCTGGTAGGACAATATTCTAGAGGGAGGTAGAAATCATGAGTAACACTAACTAATAAGAGCAACAGAGGAGTAGGGATGTCCATAACCGAGGACACGGCTATACGTATAGTTTTCACCCTGCAGGGGTTGTACACCTGGACCCACTCGAATCGACACTAGCCGGAGATCAGCCGACTAGTATACGAAACACCGGTCTACGAAACGGAATTTGGAGCCACGGCACCATCCGGCTTTCCCGGGTCTTGGGCGCATCCTCCCACGGGAGGTCGCCCCGGGACTGTGAAGCCTCCCATGCGTCTCGGGGAACGTGAGGTCAGCACCCCCTTCCCCTGCACCGATACTCGATCCTCCTACCGGCTTGGTATCGCGCTTGCTAATTCCGGACCGGGCCCACCCTCATAATGGGTAAGTGGTGTGCACGCTTAACAAATTCCCACAAGTCATGGTTACTCTCACCCGGTCCTTATCTGCTGGAGCGGGCATCTACGTCGAAGGCGTATCCACCTCGGTGGTCCGCAACCGCACCCTTAACGGGTGCCCTGAACACCTCAAACGCGTAACCAAAACTGTACCCGCCACAGGTACTCCGTAGGGTGTGCCAAGATACACGCCCCAAGCCCTCGATCCACGATCGAGTTAGGTTGCCCACTCCCGGCTAAGCCCTAATCACCAACTCCTGAAGAGAACCACTTCACACACGCCAAGACTATCCATCCATATCCCACACATACACATTCAAGGATTTACAAGGCATTTCATATAATAAACAAGTAAGATAGGTTGGCAAGGAGTGTGGTACATAAAAGGGCCATGCAGGTTTACCTCGGTATAAATACATACATATAGCGATAGCATATCTACAAGCAAATGCCTAAATAGGAGTTCAATTCGTAGATGCGCGTGAACCTGGCGTCTCTTCGAAGTCCTCCTGGGCCTCCGGGTAGTCCTGGTCATCGGTCAACTCCTCGCGGTCGGGTCCTATTCGTAAATACGAGTAAGAGTAGGGACCAAAGCGCAAAAGTGCACGAAAAGGTTGCAAATAAGATCCAAATCACCACAATGCCTATTCTAACAGGTGGTACATGATTTTAGAAGAATTATGAAACTGGTTTCATAATTTTCAGAGGTCCGGATAATTTATTATGAATTTTCTAAGGAAAAACCTATTTCTGAAATTAATAAAAGAGTTTCAGAAAAGAAAAACACTAAACAGAGACACGTGGCAGCACCAGGGCGTGCCACGTGGCATGCTGACGTCAGCATGACGTCATCAGGGGGTCCTGGATGATGATGTCAGCAGCGGGCCCTGCTGACGTCAGCGTTGACCAGTCAACGTTGACCGGTCAACGGTCAACGGTCAAGGGTCAGGTCAGCGGCCATCGGGCCCCACAGGTCAGCCTCAGCACGAGGCTGACAGGTGGGCCCCTCGGGTCAGGTCTGGGAAAGGAAAAAGAAAAGGGTCACGGTTTGATTCTGGACCGAAAGTGGTGTTGGGCCGGCTCAAGGCCCATCGGCTCGGCTTAGGCTCGCAGATTAGCTCGGGATTCAGCTCGGCCTGCGGCTCAGTAGGCCGGCTCGGGCAGCGGGCTGGCTAAGCGTGAAGAACGGCTCGGCTTGATTCCTCCGCGGGCCGGCTTCTTCTCCTCCATGGGCTGGGCCTTCTTTCTTCTTCTCCTCGCGGCTGGGCCTTCTCCTCCTCGCGGGCTGGTTGCGTCTGCTCTTCCCCCCTCTCTTACTGACAGCTCGGGCCCAGACGTCAGTCTCCGTGGGATCCGGTGTAGCGGCCCGGATCTGGTGCAGCAGGTGCGAGTGCGTGTGTGCGTGTGTGTGGCGCCCGATGGGCGCTCGGGGAAATGCCTCAACGGCATGGCCGCGACGCGAACGCGACGTCGCGGTCGCGTCGCTGGGGTGGATGTGCACGGCGAGGTTGTGGTGTAGGCTAGGCTGAGGCAAGGCTGGGCTCGGTGCACGCACGCGCGCGAGTCCTGGTTTCCTAGGGCCGCGGCGTGGCCGTGCCGTGCGCGGGGCGCCGGCATCCCGGGCCCGCGGCACGACGCGGCGGCGGCGAGGCGACGGCGGTAGCGGGGGAAAAGGGCAGCGCGTCGGGCTCCTACAAGAAAAGACGGCACGGCGGCCGGAGGGGGATGGGGGTCCTACGGCCGGCTACGGATTGCTCATCGGCAGCCCGTGGCTCACGCCGGCAGCAGGGGAAAGAAGAGGGGTTGGCGGCGGTGCGGCTCACCGGCGGGGCTGAAGGGAGAAGGGCCCGGTGCGGTGGCGGGTCGGAGCCGGTGGGTCGAGGCCGTGCAGGAAGAACCATGGTGTTGGTGAAGACGATCGGGGCGCCGGCTCGGTGAAGCTCCGGGCGGCGGCAACCTTCTCCTCGTGCGGCTCCGGGTGACATCGTCCTCCTCCTCGCGCGGCTCTTCTCCTCCACCTCCTTCCCTCTCTCTCTCTCTCGGGTGCGGCAGCGGCGGAATGGAGCAGGGACGCGAGGGTGGCTAGGGTTTTTGGCGGCGATCTCGGGGTTTTATGGGGGGCGGTCCTAGGTTTTGCGGCATGGGCCCGGACACCGAGGGCGGCGATGCCCGGCGTCCGTGCCACGGCCACGCGGCGGGCATCGGGCGGCTGCAGCGCGGGTTGGGGCTTGGCAGCGCGGCGGCCGAGGCGCGGGGGAAAAAGAGGCGGGCAGTTGCGCTGCGCTGTCGCGGAGCGGCGATAGGCGCGCGCGGCTGCCAGGTGACGTGAGGGACCGGGGGCCGCGGCGGGGAAGAAAGAGGAAAAAGAAGGGGCAGGCGATTGGAGGTTCTGTCGCGGAGCGGCGGCGAACGGCGACGCGGGCGAGGCGAGCCGGGAGAGGGCGTGGGCGAGAGGAAGGGGAAAGCTGACGGGTGGGGTCCGCCCGTCAGCTGCCCCGGGTGAAGGGAAGGGGAGAGAGCGCGAGACGCTTCGCGTCGTTGGGCTGGGCCGTCGTGCGGGCCGGTTCTCGCGCGGGGGAAAGAAGAGAAAGAAGGGAAAGGCAGATGGGCTCGGGTTGCGTGGGTGGTGGGCTGGTGGCCCATTGGGGGGTGTTAGAGTTTAGCATTTAGATTTGAATTTGAATGGCCCTTTCAAATTCAAATCTCACACAAATGAATCAAACAAATTCGAAAATCCAAATCAAATAAGATGCAATAACCCTTCAAACCAAGACCATTCACAAAAATTTTTGAAATCCATAATTTTTGTTAAACAAACCTTATAAATACTAACATGGAATGTTACAGACTCCCCCCCTCACAAGAATCTCATCCCCGAGATTAAAGGTTTACCTGGTCCTTGAAAAGGTGTGGGTATCTTTCCTTCAGATCGGACTCTTTCTCCCAAGTGGCTTCCCGTTCTGTGTGATTACTCCAAAGAACCTTGCAATAGGGAATGGAGATCCTCCTAGTCTCCTTGTCTGCTCGGGCCAAAATCTTCACGGGATACTCTACATACTCGAGCGTTTCTTGCAAGTCCACAGCCTCTGGGGGTATTGTCTCATCCGACACTCGCAAGCATTTGCGTAGCTGGGATACGTGGAAAACCGGATGTACCCCAGCAAGTCCTTCTGGTAGCTTCAGTTTGTACGCCAATCCTCCAATCCTTTGGATGATCGGATACGGTCCAACGAACCTCGGGGCTAGCTTCCCATTGACATGGAACCTCTTTGTGCCTCGGAGTGGTGACACCTTCAGGTACACGTGGTCTCCGACTTCAAACGAGAGGTCTCTTCTCCTCTTGTCGGCGTAGCTCTTTTGTCTGCTCTGCGCTATCTTCAGGTTCTCCCTGATTTTGGCAACATTCTCCTCAGCTTCTACGATAGAGTCTGGACCAAAGTATGATCTCTCCCCAGTTTCTAACCACATCAGAGGAGTTCTGCATTTTCTGCCATAAAGTGCCTCGAAGGGTGACATCCGCAAACTGGCCTGATGGCTGTTATTGTACGTGAACTCAGCATAGGACAAACTCTTCTCCCAATCACTCCCGTAGGCTAGCACACATGCTCTAAGTAAGTCTTCGAGGATCTGGTTCACTCTCTCGGTCTGCCCATCGGTTTGGGGGTGAAAGGCGGTGCTGTAATCTAGCTGAGTCCCTAGGGATTTGTGCAAGCTCTGCCAGAATTTCGTGGTGAATTGAGGGCCTCGATCCGATACTATGCTTCGTGGTGCTCCGTGGAGCTTCAGAATGTTCTCTATGTACAGTTCGGACAGTCGGCTCACGGGGTACATGGTCTTGACGGGAATGAAGTGTGCCACTTTAGTCAGGCGATCGACGATTACCCAAATGGAGTCATTGCCCTTCAGAGTCCGGGGTAATCCTATTATGAAGTCCATGCAAATGTCGTCCCACTTCCATACGGGAATATCAAGTGGTTTCAGCAGACCGGCAGGGCGCTGGTGTTCAGCCTTGATCCTTCTACAAATGTCGCACTTAGCCACGAATTCGGCTATGTCTGTTCTCATGTCATTCCACCAGAAACGGTCCTTCAGATCCTGGTACATCTTCGTGCACCTTGGGTGTATGGCGTACTTGGAGTTATGCGCTTCATCCAGAATCTCGGCACGGATCCCTTGATCCTAGGGTACACATATGCGATCTTTCAGCCATATGGCCCCTTGGTCGTCGACCCTGTAGTCGGTCGCTTTTCCGTCTCGCATTGCTCGCTTGAGCTTCTGTAATTCCGGGCATCGTCGCTGTGCTTGCCTGATTCGATCTTCCAGATCATACTTGACTGTCATTGTGTTCAGGTGCCCTTGCTCTACTATTTCCAACTTCAATCTCTCGAGTTCATCGCACAGTGCAGGCTGCTCGTCATGAACCATCAGATTGCTGCAATAGTGCTTCCTGCTTAAGGCGTCTGCTACGATGTTAGCCTTGCCGGGGTGGTACTGAATATTCAGGTCGTAGTCCTTGATCAGCTCTAACCATCTCCTCTGCCTCATATTCAGCTCTGCCTGAGTGAAGAAATACTTTAGGCTTTTGTGGTCGGTATAAATATCGCACTTGTTCCCAATTAGGTAGTGCCTCCAAATCTTCAAGGCATGCACAACAGCTGCGAGTTCAAGGTCGTGGGTAGGGTAGTTTTCTTCGTGTTTCCTCAACTGTCGGGAGGCGTATGCAACAACTTTGCCATCTTGCATTAGCACGCAACCCAGGCCTTGACGAGAAGCGTCACAATAGACTACGAAGTCCTTCCGGATGTCCGGAAGAGTGAGGACTGGAGTAGTAGTGAGTCGGGACTTGAGCTCCTAAAAGCTGGATTCACACTTGGGTGACCATACGAACGGTACGTTGTTCTTGAGTAGCTCGGTCATAGGCTTGGCAATCTTGGAAAAATTCTCAATAAATCGCCGGTAGTAGCCTGCCAAACCCAAAAAGCTTCAAATATCGGTAACGCTCTTCGGCTGCTGCCACTCGGACACTGCTTCGATCTTCTCGGGATCTACAGCAACCCCGTCTGCAGTCAACACGTGGCCTAGGAAGGCAACCTTCTCTAGCCAAAACTCGCATTTAGTGAACTTGGCATACAGCTGGTTCTGTCTCAACCTCTCGAGTACTATCCTCAGGTGCTCAGCGTGTTCTTCGGCTGTCTCAGAGTAGATCAAGATGTCGTCGATGAAGACTACGACGAACTTGTCCAGTTCTTCCATAAACACCTTGTTCATCATGTTCATGAAGTAAGCGGGTGCATTGGTCAGTCCGAACGATACTACGGTGAACTCGTACTGGCCATATCTGGTCACGAACGCTGTCTTCGGGATATCGCTTTCCCGGATCTTCATCTGATGGTATCCGGATCTCAGATCAATCTTGCTGAAGAATTTGGCCTTTCTCAACTGGTCAAGCAGATCATCGATTCTGGGTAGCGGATACTTGTTCTTGATGGTCACGGCATTCAGCGATCGGTAGTCGATGCATAACCTCATGGTTCCATCCTTCTTCTTCACGAACAACACGGGTGATCCCCATGGCGATGCACTAGGCCTGATGTACTGCTTATCTAGCAGGTCCTTTAGCTGATTCTTCAACTCGGTGAGTTCTTCCGCGGACATGCGGTAGGGTCGCTTCGCGATCGGTGCCGTCCCTGGCACAAGGTCAATCACGAACTCGACATCCCTGTCCGGTGGTAGTCTTGGCAGCTCCTCGGGAAACACATCAGGATACTCGCAAACCACTGGCACATCTTCGAGTGTCCTCTTCTCCAAGCTATTCAAATTGTACACCTGAGGTACATCTCGGGACTTCAACGGTTCCACCTCGATCTTCTTCCCACTAGGGTGTTCCAGGGTCACCAACCTAGGCGAGCAAGATATGACACCCCTGTGTGTAGTCAACCAATCCATTCCCAAAATAACATCTATCCCTTCGGACGGCAGTACTGTCAGGTCAGCTGTGAATGGCAGTCCCTGAATCACGATTTTCACTCCTTTACATGCTAATGTGCATCTATGATCCCCCAGTGGGGAGCTAGTGATGATAGGATGGCTTCTCGGGGTCATCAGAAGGGATTTTTGTGCAACACACTTGGAAGAGATGTAGGAGCAAGTGGCTCCAGAGTCAAACAACACCAAGGCTTTAGAGCCGTTGATAAGATACTCACCTGTCATGACATCGGGGGCATCCCGGGCCTCCTCCTCAGTCAGGTGGGTGAGGCGGCCACGGTCTGCGGAGCGCGGAGCTTGAGTAGGCCTGCCGGCGGAGCCAGGCGCGCGAGCTAGGGTCGAGGTCTTCTTCTCGGGGCACTCATAGGACTTGTGGCCCGGTTTGTTGCAGGTGAAGCAAACAAACGGTGTGGAGCCACTGTTGGTCCTCTGTGCCGGCTGCTGGCGGTGGTAGTTGCCTCCTCTTTGGTTCTGCCCTCCGTGGGTCCTGTTGCCGAAGTAGTGGTTGCCTCCCCCACCGTAGTTCCTGCTCGGATGACTGGAGCCGGAACGGAAACCGCTCCTCGGTGGCAGAGGTGGTGCGTTCCTTGCCTTCTGGAAGGGCCGGTCTCGTACCTGGTGGTCGGTCTGGCGCTTCTTGTTGCGCTGACGGTCTTCCCATCCTGGTCTCTCTCTCTCCACAGCAATGGCACGGTTGACCAAGCTGCGGAGGGATGGGTACTCGCATCCCGTCACGATCTAACGGATGCCGTGGTGTAGTCCTCGGAGAAACCAGAACTGCTTCTTCTCCTCGGTGTTGGTGTCGTCCGCAGCGTACCTCATCATCTTGGTGAAGTGACGCTCGTACTCCTCCACCTTCATCATACCCTGAGTCATGGTACGGAACTCCTGGGCCTTCTGGATCATCACTTGCCGGGGCATGTGCTGCTCACGGAACGCCCTGGCAAACTCCTCCCACGAGATGTGTGCTGGGTCATGGTGGGAGTCACAGTAGCTGTCCCACCACGACTTGGCGGTACCCTCAAGCTGGTGGACTGCGAGTGCGACGCACTCCTCGTCGGTGCAGTTGGTGAGGTCCAGCTTGGTCTCGATCACCCTCAGCCAGTCATCGACCTCCAAAGGGTCCTCGGCGTAGCTGAAAGTCGGGGCCTTCAGGCGGATGAATCTCTCGATCTTGCGCTGGAGGTCCTCTTCAGGCGGGCCATGACGGTTGGCCCCGTGGTTCCTCTGATCAACTGACTCGGCCAGACGCTAAGTAGCTGAGTCTGCCTGTCCATGATCTCCGCGAGTGTCGGCGGTGGTGGCGGTGGCTGCTGTGCTGGCTCAGCGTCGATCTCCTCATCGACCTCCTCCTCATCGGCTTCATCTCCACGGCGTGCCTCCCCAAAGGCGCGGGGTGCGGCACCCGCGACAGGTCCTCTGCCTCTTCCACGCCCTGCTGCCGGGGCACGTGCTGGGGCTGCACGTCCGCGCCCACGGCCAAACGGGCGGCCTCGTCCGCGTGCCTCGGCTGCGGCTTCTTCCTGGGCGGCTTGCTCGGAACGGGCCATCAAGCGATCGGATCCCCGGATCGACATTTCCTGTTTAGGATGTAGGGGGAAAATTCTCCCGCGTAAACGTCAGCACTCACCACCCAAAGTAAAAGAATACACACATGGGCACACATGCCAATTATCCGAGAAAGTTGCAAAAATAAAGGCAATAACATTTTAAAATGGAAGCAATTATCGAACAAAATAATGCGAGAAAAAGAGACATAACATCCATCCATTTAGACATCATTCAGGCAGTACAAGGAATCACCAGTGTTATCTCGAGGTCAACACAAAAGCCTTCAAGATAACACCCCCAACTCACGCTCTAAGAATACATCATGAACAATTACAAAAAGTGGCGACTCCTAACGTGTCTACCTGAACTCGTGACATCATAGAACGCTAGCCGGAAACATGTCATCGGCTCAGAAGAAGACTCCTGAGAACACTCGCCGGAATGGACCATCGGCGGCTACCTATCCTACATCTACCCCTACCTAAGACACTGACTCACGCCCTAATAGAAGGTGACGCACGGCTTCTTGTAGGACAACACGCGCTTGTACTCCTCCGGGTAGTCCTCCGGGAAGATGGCGTCGATGGCTGCGACGGCCTCCACCACCTCCTCGGTCTCGATCGCGGGCGGCATCTCCTCGTGAGGGCACAGGTGCAGGCGAAGCTCCGTGGGGATGAGCTTGAAATCCTCCTTCCTCACCAGGGGCTGACTCTCCTCGGGTAGCTGGTCCCTCAGCTCGTGGATCTCATCGACGCGGATGGAGTCGGAAATCTCCCACGTCTGCAAGGCGCGTGCGGCCTTGTCGCGGAGGTACACGGCGGTGCGGGTCAGCAAGGCGATGTTCTTCTTGTTCCTCTCCAGTCGGGCCTCCAGTTCCTTCACCCGGTCCTCCACCTTGGCCTCGAAGTAGCCGTGTAAGGTCATGAAGTCCTGCTGGTCGTCCACCTGAGTCTGCAGCTGGCGGCACTCAGCCTCACTGTCGGTGGCCCGGTCCTTGAGCTTGCTGATGGTGGCTAGGTAGTCCTTCTCCTTGATCTCCCACGCGGCCTTCTCCTCCCGGAGCTTCTGGAGCTCGGTCTCGGTCTGGAGTAGCTTGGCTTCAGCGGCCGTCCTCAGTTGGGTCTCTGTCTGACGCATCAAATGCGCCTCCATGTAATTCCTCTGGTTGAGACGGGCCTCTCTCTGGGCTGTGGTGTAGAGCTGGTTCCACCCCTGAATCTCGTGCTGCAGGACATGGATGTGCCTCACACTGTCGTAGAAACCCAGGTGGAGCTGTTCGCTCTCCGAGGAGAGGATCACAGCTAGGTGGTCCAGGTCGTAGAGGTAAGAGCCGGTGGTGTGGATCATGTACTGGTCCCCTCCGGTTTCCTGAACCGGGGCAGAGTACATCTCCAGGTAGACGGCCTCGGGGTCCTCATTGGGCAGGACGGCCCAAGGCAGCAGGCGGAAAGAGGAGTCCGCGAACTTGGTCTGCCAGAACTGGGCAAGCAGCTCCATCGTCATCTTCCAAGCGGCTGACTGGACGGCGGTCTCGGTGAGTACGCCGAAGCTGTGGACCATCTTGCCCTCGAAGGCGGGCACTGCGGGGTCTGGCAAGACGACGAGCGTGGCCATCTTGGAGTAGTATGGGGAAGCGGTGGTCGACTTCAGGGAGAGCTTGATGTAGGCCAAGTCGATGCCGATGTGCTCCACCACGCGCTCGAACCACTTGAAGACGCCCCTCTGGTGGTACTCCTCGTACAGCTCGAGGTCGTGGGTCACATTCTCCATTGTAGTTGCCATCGCGGTTGCTACCCTGCGTAGGAACGTGAGAATTGAGTCAGCGTAGGTAAGAGAGTAACTCAAGAGTGGAGGAGAACTGAGTCAAGGGGTCGACGAAAAATAGTCCAAGGTATTATAATAAGTGGATAGAATCGTATAGATTTCCCTAGGTCTACCGACCATGTCTAAGGCCTTGAGGTCCGGATAATTTATTATGAATTTTCTAAGGAAAAACCTATTTCTGAAATTAATAAAAGAGTTTCAGAAAAGAAAAACACTAAACAGAGACACGTGGCAGCACCAGGGCGTGCCACGTGGCATGCTGACGTCATCAGGGGGGTCCTGGATGATGACGTCAGCAGTGGGCCCTGCTGACGTCAGCGTTGACCGGTCAACGGTCAACGGTCAAGGGTCAGGTCAGCGGCCGTCGGGCCCCACTGGTCAGCCTCGGCACGAGGCTGACAGGTGGGCCCCTCGGGTCAGGTCTGGGAAAGGAAAAAGAAAAGGGTCACGGTTTGATTCTGGGCCGAAAGTGGTGTTGGGCCGGCTCAAGGCCCATCGGCTCGGCTTAGGCTCGCAGATCAGCTCGAGATTCAGCTCGGCCTGCGGCTTAGCAGGCCGGCTCGGGCAGCGGGCTGGCTAAGCGTGAAGAACGGCTCGGCTTGATTCCTCCGTGGGCCAGCTTCTTCTCCTCCATGGGCTGGGCCTTCTTTCTTCTTCTCCTCGCGGCTGGGCCTTCTCCTCCTCGCGGGCTGGTTGCGTCTGCTCTTCCCCCCTCTCTTACTGACTGCTCGGGCCCAGACGTCAGTCTCCGCGGGATCCGGTGTGGCGGCCCGGATCTGGTGCAGCAGGTGCGAGTGCATGTGTGCGTGTGTGTGGCGCCCGATGGGCGCTCGGGGAAATGCCTCAACGGCATGGCCGCGACGCGAACGCGACGTCACGGTCCCGTCGCGGGGGTGGACGTGCACGGCGAGGTTGTGGTGTAGGCTAGGCTGAGGCAAGGCTGGGCTCGGTGCACGCACGCGCGCGAGTCCTGGTTTCCCAGGGACGCGGCATGGCCGTGCCGTGCGCGGGGCGCCGGCATCCCGGGCTCGCGGCACGACGCGGCGGCGGCGAGGCGACGGCGGTAGCAGGGAAAAGGGCGGCGCGTCGGGCTCGTGCAAGAAAAGATGGCACGGCGGCTGGAGGGGGATGGGGGTCCTACGGCCGGCTACGGATTGCTCATCAGCGGCCCGTGGCTCACGCCGGCAGCAGGGGAAAGTAGAATAGTTCAAGCTAGGTCCACTCAATTTCTCACTGAAATATGCTACAGGCTTACCATCTTGCAGCAGCACGCCACCCAACCCAATTCCACTAGCATCACATTCAAGTTCAAATGTTTTATTAAAATCTGGAAGTTGGAGCAAGGGTGCATGAGTTAAACTTATCTTTGAGCACGCTGAAAGCATCCTGTTGAGCTGCAGCCCAAGTGAAGGTTGTACCCTTCTTAGTGAGTTCATGCAATGGGGCTGCAATGGTGCTAAAGTCCTTCACAAAGCGATGATAAAATCCAGCAAGTCCTAGAAAGCTTCGCACTTGGGTGACCGTTGTGGGAACCGGCCAGCTGTGAATGGCTTCAACCTTGGCTTGATCGACTTGAATTCCCTGCGGTGTCACAATATAGCCAAGAAAAGAGACTCGATCTGTGCAAAAGGTGCACTTCTCAAGGTTACCAAACAATCACGGAGAGCATCCAAAACAGCATGCAAATGATCAAGATGGTCTTCTAGTGATTTGCTATAGATCAGAATATCATCAAAATATACCACAATAAATCTGCCAATGAAAGCGCGTAAAACTTCATTTATTAATCTCATGAAAGTGCTGGGTGCATTAGTGAGACCAAAAGGCATGACTAACCACTCATATAGATCGAATTTAGTTTTAAACGTTATTTTCCATTCATCTCCTAACTTCATGCGAATCTGGTGGTAACCACTATGCAAATCAATTTTCGAGAACACAATTGAGCCACTCAATTCATCAAGCATATCATCTAGCCTAGGGATAGGATGATGATATCTGATTGTTATGTTATTAATCGCTCGGCAATCTACACACATGCACCAAGATCCATCTTTCTTAGGAACCAAAAGGACAGGAACAGCGCAGGGGCTCAGAGACTCACGCACGTAACCTTTGTCGAGCAATTCTTGCACTTGGCGCTGAATTTCTTTAGTTTCTTCAGGGTTGGTCCTGTATGGTGCACGATTGGGCAAGGAGGCCCCAGGAATAAGGTCAATCTGGTGCTCAATCCCACGAATTGGTGGCAGCCCCGGTGGCACCTCCTTTGGAAAAACATCCGCATACTCCTGCAAAAGATTAGTGACAACAGGGGGCAAGGAAAGAGGTATGTCCTGAAGTGAAAACAAGGTTTGTTTGCAAATCAAGGCATAGCAAACAACAGTGGTAGCATCAATCTCATCCAAATCAGATTTAGTAGCAATGAAACATGCCCCTTTCAGCTTGATCTCATTTCTGTTATCATGAACAGATTTGGCACTTCTCTTTTTGTGCTTCTCAAGTTCATTTGCCACAATCTGATTTTCACTTTTAGTGTGACAGTTCATGTGTCTATAAGCTAGGCTTATAATTTGATAGTGTGAAGTGTATGCTTGTTAGTGTAAAACTTTTGTGTGTTTGTGTGAAACTTTTGAAAATTTAAAGTGCAAGTAAAATGGGTATTTTTGTAATTACAGAAAAACCTAGGGTTGTTTCTGTAAAATGTATTTGAATAGGAGGTAATTTCAAAATAAATGAAATATATTTTTCTTACTTTATGTCTTGTAAAAAATATATATCCAAAAGTTTCATTGGAAATGCGTGTGTTGAAGTGTGTAAAAATTTTGGGTAAAATAGTGAAAATAAGGGTATTTATGTAATTTTATAAAGAATAAGTCCTTTTATGCAAAATAGGTGATTTACAAAAGCAACTTTCCAAAATTACTAGAAGCCAAAGGGAAATAATGTAAGTAATCATGACTTACATAGCATCTTGCAAATAGGTCCAAGGTTATATAAAATTTACCTTAACAAGGACAAAATTTTATAAAATTCAAATTTAGTCCAAGTCTTAAAATAAAACTTCATACTTTGAGTTTTGGAGTTCAAACCCTAAAATAAAGTTGTAGAACTTGAAAAGTTGTACAACTTTCATTTTGGCCACATTTTTGTTTGAGCTCTAGAACAGTGGTTAAATTCTTCTTTACCAAGAGGTCCCTGCAATTCTCTAAAATTACAAACGAGTCCTTGGGAAATCCCCTTTCTCTTCCTCCTCTGGCGCTGCTCTATTTCTGCTCTGCAGCCCGCCGTTGTGCCGACCATCATCGCCACCTCCTGCTGCAAAAATCCACGCGTCTAGCTGTGCTGCTCCTCCATCCTCTCCGCCTCCTCCACCGTGCCCTTATCCTCTCCCCGCGCTGTGTACTTCTTCTGCCTCCCTTCCTCTTCTCCCACCGGCAGCACAGTCCCGTCCCTATCCTCTCCCTCTCTTTTTCCTCAGCACAAACAGGCAGCAACTGGCGGCAGCAGGCGCCAGAGCTGGCGCTGGGCGGAGCCACGGCGCTGGGCGCGCGCGGCTCAGCGCTGAAGAGCGGCGGCTTGGGCAGGAGGAGCGCGGCAGCAAGCGGAGGCCGGCGCAGGCGGGCGAGCGGGCCCAGGCGCTGGTGCGGTGCCGGGTCGGGGCGGAGGCACGGCCTAGGCGGGAGCGCGCACAGGAGCCGGAGGCGCGCGGCTGGAGGCGAGCTCGGGCGAGCGGCCCCGAGCGGCTGGTGGCGGCTCGGGTGCGGAGCGCTGGCTTGCGGCGCGCGGCAGCGCGGGCGCGACGCGTGCGGGGGCGAGCTGCTGGTGGCGCGGCTTGGCTGGCGGGCCAGGCGCAGGGAGCAGCGGCTCCAGGCGAGTGACGAGCGCAGGTGGACACGTAGCATAGGCGTGCGGAAGACTGAGGCCGGAGCAGCCGCGTCCCTGAGCTCCATTTTTCCCCAATCGCTTCCTCTGTTCCAATTGCAGGTGAAGGACCTAGTGCAACAATTGGAACAAGCTCAAGGGGTTTCTGCAAGTTCTAGACCCATAGAAACAGTGTTGTTTGGGGACCTCTGGGTAAGAGTTTATGTTATTTCATGTGAGCTGTGTTGCTGATTATAAATTCAATAGAAAATTGTAGGAAATTCCAAAAATTGCAAAACCAGTTTTGTTGGAAATTAGATTTTAAGCTCTACAACTTCTATTAAATGAGTTTGATATGAAACTAAATATTTTTGAATCTATGTTAAATCCAAGATAAAAGAGTGTAATATTCATAGCTCCTACATGTTAACTTTGTAGATCATGATTTTTGGTATACAATTTTTATAGATTAAGTATGAATTGATGTGGAATTTTCAAACCTAATTTTGTTTTGTAACTTAAATTCTTTTAAGTTAATCAATTCAATTTGTGTTATAGAAGAAATAGCTAAGCATATCCACTTAAAGTTATATTTAGTCATGTGTGCTTGTTATTGCAATATGTTTCTTGTGCCGCTTGTTCGAATCTTAATTAGACTTGTTGTGCAACTTTAAAACATAAGAGAGGTCTAATTCGAACATGAAATGTTTGATTTATATTTAGCCTACTATTTGTGTGACGCTAAACTTAATTAGCTATTGGTAGCCAAAGTCCTTGCCATAGATTGACTAAAGATAAATTGTGCACCATGTCTGATGTACTTGCTGCCCCTATGGCAGACTTTTTGTGATGATTGATTAACCCTTGTTCATATGGATGCTCATACCTTTGCTTTAGTCTTGATTACAATCTTGTCAGAGCCCCTTCCTGTAAAGGTCCTAGTCTACCTCGTGTATCGACTACTTAGCTGATACACCTTTGTAACTAGGCTTAGCAATCGACTACTAGTTCAGCCAATTTTTGATAGGCGTAACCCTATCGGCCATGAGCCTTTTAACTTCTTCCCTACCGGCAAAAGCCCCTCGGCCGATGTTAACCACCCTTTTGGTCCGATCCGATGTTAGTGCCCTGACCGACCTGATCCGATTTAGACAACCACGCCGGTTATGCATTAATCAGTTATTTGTTAATATTATCAAACCACTTAAACACTGATTACTTTGGTTAACACTCCAGTGAAGAATCGGATAGGCACATCCAATAGAGAATGTATTTATTGGCTAAGCACAGCCAGTACAGCATAGGGAATCGGCTACTTGTGCCGACTCACAAATCTAGCACATGCGCACATATTAGCTCGGCCGATGTTCACACTCTCAACTAGTTTACCAATGCACAATCAAATAGTTACATACCCTGATCGGCTAGCATGCTGATGTTTACAAATTGACTAAATTGCTAAAAACATAAATTGGCTATGCCGATGCGCACAGTGATCAACTAACCCTCCGATTTAAATATCGTATCGGCTGCACATAGTCGACGTATCGGAGATACACACACGATCTTAGAGTTCTATTATCCACTGATCTAAGCCAATTCCAGTTGTTTCCCATAGCGGTCAAATATGGCCGGTCAATCCTTAGTTTTACCATCCTTATCCACACACTGTTATCAGCCAATTTATCGGCTGAGAGATCGGCTATATGCTTACCGGTTACATACCCTCAACCACATCCTCGTTAGTCTAATTCCGCACTTATGGTCTCACCAACCTAGTTTAATATTAGTGTTCTGTTACATCTAAATCTTGAAATAGGTCTAACTTAGATAACCCCATCGGCTGTACGGCACTCAATTGTTGTGTTGACGTAATCCAGCCGATGCAACCACATCTAGTTACCTAAGATAACACTTAAGCACATCGTAGTTAGGCACAGCCAGTGCAGAGTAGGACAATCAGCTACACAGCTGATATACCCCAGTAGATATAAGAGAACATTAAGGATGAAAACCGGCTACACAGCTGATTCACCAATCGGCTGAATACGCTGAGACACAGGCCGTACGGATACATAGTTCGACTAGTCTATTAATACACCATCGGCTAGTTACTCACATTAGTCAACTAGCTATGCCGATACATCACTCGACTAATTCTACTGATGTATAAATCGGCGAATGTGCCGATACACTAAATCGGCTAGAAGGTCAAACCACCGATCGACTAGTTTTGCTAAAGCATGAATCCGCTATGCTGATACGCACGCGATCAGTTAAGCACGCTAATGCTCACCCAGATTAGTTAGGACACAGCCGCTTTAGGAAACATCCCTCTGCTAAAGTGATCGATGTTTTCATCGATCAATTAGAAAACCAGTGCACCTGTCAATCAGCTATCCAGACCAAAGTACACAACCTTGGATCAGTAAGATCGCACAGTAGGCACGCCTTTGTTGGACACGACCAAAGCATATCAGTCAGCTAAACCTGATGCATCCTCATCGGTTAAGGCCAAAACCTATACACTAGCCAATTAGATAACCAAACATGCTACCTAATGAAGTTAGTATAGACGTTTAGGGTAACCCACCCTGTTGCTTAACGTAACTAGTTAATTTGGTTGATACCCGATAAATGACTACCCAGTACAGGGTAGTTAGGTTGTTTGTCGAAATGTAATGTTCTTTTATTTGGATTGCAACTTTATTGTGAATTGAAATGAAAGTGTATGCATTCATTGAACTCCATCTTGCATATCATATAGACTCGACCACTCTCGCCAACGAAAATTACCAGCTAATCCCGGAATCAGAAGGAGGTTATTCTGAAGACCCCGGGAACTTCGTCGTGGAATTATCTGAAGCCCTGAACCAAAGTTCAGAAGATCTTAACTTTACTGACTTCAGCCCCACCAGTGAAGGCAAGCCCCGGACATAACCCTTACTTTATTACACTGCAAACTATACTATTTATATATGTCTTTATGCATTAGGTTCTTAGGAGTTGTTTGGAAACCTTAGTTGCATTGTTCCAGGAACCAATGTATTGAACACTAGAATTTGAGTCCGAATAGCTGCTATGCTGATAGGACCGGTAGAAGTCGAGTGATTCCCTGTCACTCGCGCGATATAGGAATTGTAATGTTTACATTCCTATTATCACTATAAGGATGACGGACGGGAGTTTTGTGAGGTATCATGGTTAAGATGATACCCCGTCTGTGTTGTGGAACTTGATAAGGTTGCAGTGTGTGGTAGCGGTGGTTAAGCGTTTGAAAGTACTAACCACATGCCGTGAAATATGGTAAGCGGTAAGCCTAGTAACCAATCGGCCCGAGGAGTGGACATACCTCCCACCACATGTATTTGCTTCTTTTGGTTACTTTGTTCAACGTGTAGGCATACGTGTTGCTGGGCAACCAGGAGTACGGGTTTTGTAGTCGCGCTACAGACGTACGTCCTGCACTTTGGATGTGCGTATGACCTGCAGTCGCTTGTGGTGGATCTGATCCACGAGTCGGAATGAAAGGTAAACGGTTGCTTCGGAACGACCCTGTGGTGTTCCAAGCGTGTGTGTTAGGTTTACCTTGCAAGGTTTGAATCTCGATTCAGAATCGTCCGCCTCTCACGATGAATGAGACTACTTATTCCCTTTACCACATAGAGTAACAAGAGCAAATTTATGATTATCAAAGATGATGTTTGATTAAAGATTCTACCATGTTTGAGTAGTTATAGGTGCTTACCTAGAATGGTTAATCCACTAGAACCTGAAAGCTAAAAGTTGAAAGTAAGGATCTACTCTTTATTGCTTTTCAGCTGAAAACTCTACCCAAAGCTAAAAGCCTTCATAAGTCTAGTTACATGGCTAAGTATACCATGAGACGGGTAAGCCTTGCTGAGTATTAGTATACTCAGCCTTGCTAGTTGTATGTTTTTCAGGTGATATCTATGAAGACCCTACTCTTTCCTTGCCTTGGCCCTGTGCTCTTCCAGATGATTGGTCCGTGGAATGGGATCCGTCCCCGGCCAGCACTGGTGATATCGAGTGATGTCGTGCCCGGGCTTAGCATGACATCCGTCTTGACGATGTGCTATAGATCATCGCGTATGTTTTCCGCTGCTAAAAACCATAACTTTATCAGTTTGTATTGTTTTCTCTAAATTTGAAACTTGCTCTATTGTTGGAAACTCTTGTAATGTGATTTCCCGTGATGTAAAATATAATGGTGATTGTATCTCTGAACTCACTTTCGTGTGAGGTAACCTTATTTGATCCTGTGTATCGGTGGTTTATCGGGACGTTACCCGACAGGCCAAGGGATTATACCGTTTGAAGTACGTCGAAGCCCTTTGGAGTGGACTCGCGTACTTGAGCCGGTATAATTCAGATTGGTTCTGCCACATTTAGCCTGTTCCTGATTCTTCATTTTACTAGCTCTAGTAAGTTCATCTTTTAAAATTGCTTCAGGAGACATTGGATGCAACACAATCCTTTTATCATGGTATTGGAAGGAATACTAATTTGATCTACCATGATGCATAGAATCTTTATCAAATTGCCATGGCCTTCCTAGCAGAATACTACATGCTTCCATTGGCACAACATCACATTCAACAACATCTTTGTAGGATCCGATGGCAAGATTAATTTGCACAAGTTTTGTTACCTTTGCCTTACCGGTGTTATTCAGCCATTGAATGCAATATGAATGCGGGTGTGGTTGGGTGGTTAGCGCAAGCTTCTCCACCATGTCGCTGCTGGCCAAGTTGTTGCAGCTACCTCCATCGATGATCACTCGACATGAACGCTCTTTGATGACACACTTTGTTTGGAACAATGTGTGCCGCTGATTTTGCTCCGCTTTCTCCATTTGTGCGCTCAGCACACGCTGCACAATTAGGCTCTCATAGCGGTCGGCTTCAGCTGCATTAATATGTTCTTCTGAGTAGCCCTCACTTCCTGCATGGTCAGCCGCAAGCAATGCAAGTATATCTTCATCAAGTTCACTAGTAGATGAGTACTCACCATCATTTTTGACCACCAAAACACGCTTGCTTGGGCAGTCACGCATGACATGTCCAAATCCCTTGCAGTGGTGGCACTGAACATCTCTTGTTCTACCTGTGGATGCCACCGATGAAGTGGTTGCAGCAGGTTTTTGTGTTGTCTTTGCTGCTGAATTTGCAGGGTTGTCACGAGGCTTGTTGCTAGAAGGTGGGGCTGCTGTTCGAGCTGACGATGAATAAGGTGCAGCAGCACGTCCAGTTGATGGAATGCTTGAGCGGGGCTGCGTGGAAAAATTCCTCCCTGCAGAAATGTTAGTCCTGGTACTTGCACGTCATCCCCGCACTTCCCTTTCAGCTTTGCAAGCAAGATGGAACAAACGGGTTATGTTAGTATACTCTTTATAAGCAAGGATATCCTGAATTTCCCGGTTTAACCCGCCCAAAAATCTAGCCATAGCAGGTTCCACATCCTCCTCTAAATTGCAGCGTAGCATGCCCATTTGCAGTCTTGATAGTATTCTTCTACACTTTTAGTACCTTGTTTTAACTGCTGCCGCTGGTTTAAAAGATCACATGCATAGTAAGATGGAACAAATCTAGCCCTCATGATCCGTTTCAAAGCATCCCAAGTTTGTGGCATGTTATTAGGATTTTTCTTGCCATGTTCTATCCACCAAACGGAAGCAAAATCAGTGAATTCACTAGTTTCAGCCCTAACACATGCATTTTCAGGAAAATCATGACAAGTAAACTTTTGTTCAACAGCCATCTCCCAAGTAAGATAAGCATCCGGATCATATTTACCATCAAAAGAGGGTATCTTAAATTTTATCTTACTGAAAGCAATGTCATTGTTATGTACCTCATGTGGACGTTGTCCACCCATACCTCGACGGTTACGACGTAGACGTCGCTGGCCTCGATCCTCAACTTCGGTGTCAGCAGCATAATCAACACCTGAATTTTCTGCGCCGTCCTCATCCTCATCAAAGCGCCTTAGAAGAGCAGCGAGACTCTTGTCCATGCGAGCAACTGTCGTCTCTAAACCTGCAAGCTTGGTGTTGTTGGAAATCTGTGCGATCTCCATTTGCCCAATCTTTTCATTTATTACCTGCAAATCATTATCAATTCCAAAGGTGTACTCCCTCACTTGCTTTTGAAAATGCTGTACGATGCCTTTGGTGCGAGGTGTAAGCAGACCTCCACCATCCTCATCCTCACTCCCTGCACCTGCCATGGTTAGCTTGCAGCAAACAAAGTCACAAGAAGTTGCCTACCAACTAAAGGAAATAGGTGGTGGCACACTATATGTTCAGTCAGACTTGTCCATTCAAGTTCTTACATGTTCTTACCAAGCAAGGCAGGAGGTGTCGGCAGCCAGCAAGAACAACACAAATGGTTACACAAGCACAACCCCGTGATGTAGTAGATAATTTGTGGAGCTATAGGTGGCTGCAAACAAAACAAATCAAGGTACAACTAGAACCACATTAGTCAAAGCAAGTTGAATAGACATTCATTGATGGTCCTATGCTGGTCCTAGTGCCAAATCAAGCTAGAGACGTGAGCCTGAACACAAATGTTGTCACACACCAAGACAGCAAGGAATGCAAGAAATCAACAGCTCTATTCCCTTCACTTTTTTTTTCTCTTCTCTTCTCTTTCTTTTTTTTGCTCTTTCTTTTTCAGGGGCTAAAACTCTTTTGAAAACCCAACAACCCAAACAAAGGGATTGCTGCACACAACTCCTTTGAAATTAGTTCCAACATCTCAACTTTCAAACAGCAGGTCGTGAATCTCAAGTGCTATTGCGACGCGCTCAGAAGGAGTTAGGGAGCAAATTTAGATCCATTGGAAAGAACACGAGATAAGCTTTCCAGATTGTATTTAAACATTTGAATCGGACATGTAACACAAGATATAGGACTGTTTCTTCTAGTGCTCAGATCTGGGAAGATGGATTCATGGTGGCAGAAATGACAGCGGAAATATGAATAGATTTGGTGGATTTCGTGGTGACTAAAACGTGACCAGAACTCAAAACTCTAAAGATTGAACCACTAAGAACCAGCAACTAGCCCAAACAATGCAACTGAAAACTCAACAAGCAAAGAACTAAGCAGAACAGCAAAAGCTCAAACTTGTTGTTAGGATTTTCAGATCTAGCCTATTTTTGTGTAGTTTTCTGGACTGTAGGTAAAGGGATTGGTAGAATCTCTCACTGAAAAAAACCTTGCTCTGATTACCACATGATGGAACCCGCTGGGGTTTGCTCCCAATCTTTCGATGAGAGTGGGGGATAACTCGATTTGAGGAGGATCGACGTTGTGCTGCCCGACTACAACACCACAAGGGCTGCGCTGCGCCTTAGCGACAGTTACACCGCCTCCAATTTGTGTTGTTCTTGCTGTGCCAAGAACAACCTTGAACCTACAAGCAAATTGAAGAACAAGCAAGAACAAGTGGACAAGCAAACAGCACACAGACCTTGCCCAAAGGATAAATCTGATACACACGAAGTTGGGGTTCTGAATCGAGCAAATCGGGTGGTCTAATCGACACACGCGTTTACAAGGAAGTAGCAACAGCTAACTTACAACCAAACAAAACCCAAGTGTCAAATGGTGGCTGCTGGTGGTTTATATAGGTGGGGGGGGGGGGCAGCCAAGAGGCGTGGGGGGTGTAAACCCTAACTTAGAATGGGACCCTAGTGGGCTGAACTAGATACAAGGGCCTCAGCCCAAGACTGAAAGACTAAATGTCATTTTGGCGATTCTGCTTAACTCCTTTAGAATTTTGTTTTGAGGTTGGATCCATCTGAAAGTAGACTTCAGGAGCTTTCCAACAAGTACTTATGTGCTTCAAACAATATTCGGAGCTAAGAGTTATGGCCTTCCGAAGTTGCCCCTTCCTGGAGGTCCGAACTGGTATGGTCCGATCTGATCATCCACACTCGCTTTCTTATCGTGTTTGCTCTCCCTCCAATCTGGTTCATGTCCCATGTTCCTAAGAATAAGAAAAGCATCACAAGAATTTAGTAGTACCCCATTCATGGATGATGGTTTATGGAAAGAGAGGAACGAGTTTACCTGATAATTTAGCTCTAGTGCACGAGCTCTTGTCATTGGTCCTTGCTGCGTAGTAGGCATGGGTGTATCGTTGGGAGGGATGTCCTCATCAGATCTATTCACTCCACAGCCAAGTTAAGTCCATTTATGGTAGTATATGGTTTCAATCCTCATGCTCCAATTGATTTGCTACCTTTACCACCTTTTGAAATTTTGAACTTAGATCCTACACAACATTCTAAATTTATTCTTAAGTTGCATGAAACTACTAAGTTGCAAATTGAAAAAATGAATGAAAGGTATCGAATTGCTGCTAGTAAAGGTAGGAAAGAGGTAAAATTGGAACCCGGTGATTTGGTGTGGGTTCATTTGAGAAAAGATAGGTTTCCGGATTTGTGAAAGTTCAAGCTCATGCCACGTGCCGCTGGACCTTTTAAGGTTCTTGAGAAGATAAATGATAATGCATATAAACTTGAGTTGCCTCCCGAGTTTGGGGTTAGTCCCATATTTAACATTTCAGATTTGAAGCCATACTTGGGTGAGGAAGATGAGCTTGAGCCGAGAACGACTCCAATTCAAGAGGGGGAGGATGATGAGGTCATCTCTCCTTTGCATACAATGCAAGGACCAATCACTAGAGCACATGCGCGACAGTTGGATCTCCAGGTACGTTCTAACCTTGTCAATTATTTTTCAGAATTTACGCTTGGTTCCATGCATATTTTATTGATTAGGAATAATGGATAGGACCAGCAAGGACTTGGAGAAGGCCAAGGAGTCAAGGAGGAGGAGCTAGGACGTCCACACCAAGGAGAAGTCCATGTCCAACTTGACTTCGACTCCACTTCGGAATCCAGAACCTGACTTCACCAAAATTGACGCCCTGGCCACATACGGAGTCGGATTTAGACGTTCTATATATGGTTAGAACTAGAATTTCATAGAGCTTTCAATGGAACCAGTTGCACCTCAAAATTCCTTCTGAGTTGACAGGAATCATCGACACAAGTGGGCATCTAGAATCTATCAGGGTGCTATGTCACCGTTTGTTGGGCCGTTGGCCCGTGTACCGTGTTGGAGTCCGTTAGGGTTGCGTCCAGGGGACTTGCATGCCCCTAACTCCCTTTTATTCAGTAGCCATCGCCACTTTAGGGTTTGGGTTTTGCTTAGATTCAATCTGTCATCAAACAGTGTCGCTGTTCATCGGTTCGTGAGACCCCATCTCGTAATCAAGTTTGTTTGATTGCATCTCCTATTCTTTCTTGTGTTCTTGATTGCGCTTGCAGGGATAAGCCTTCGTAGCAAGGCCATTCATGTGTCATGGGTGATAACCAATGGAGCTGTGGTGTAATGGTTGCGAGGTTCTGTTCGTTCGGAGCCTTGGATCATCAACATCGAGTTCTCCTCCAATCAAGTTTACCGTACCTCTCGGAAGATCGGGACTCATCCTCCTATCAAAGAGAAAGATAAAAGAAAGGATACATGGGTAAACTAGGTTCGTAGACACCTACAGCCATCTACCCTAGCAATATTGTGGGGCTCGCAGCAAACAAAGGTAATCTAAGGCCTAAACAACACTTTTATGCCATCGACTACTACTCTAGCGTTGCAGGGTTATCCTGTCTTTATCAGGGATCCTCTACTAGAGTATCCGCTACAAGAATGGATGATGAACCCATAAACGAACAATAAATGTAACGGTAACCTTACCAAGAGCTTACCAATAGACGAACTCGGATACTTACTCAAACGATTTGTATCCATCGAGGTGCAAGGTCGGAGAGATGCCGACAAGTCCGGCTCTCCTCCACACTTTCTCCTCACACACTCCCTATCCTAATGATACAAGTGGACGAGTCCCTCTACTCCTTCTCAAAAATGAGTTGTTTCTTGAGTGAGGGGGAGGAGGCCTCCTTTTATAGCCTCTAAGGGTGGTTACCACCATCCTTAGGCATGGAAACCTTAGCCACGGTGTTGAGGAAGAGTAGGGGGCACATCACATCAAAGGGCACCTGGATAGGAGCTTGTCCAGGTTCGGCCGACCCCAGATGAGCCTCCCCTGGCTCCATCTTCCTATGGCTGGCTGACAGGTGGGGCCAGGCTTTAACCCTCGGTGATTCATGCCTTGGCGCGTCTGTTTGTTCTACTTGGTGGGCCCTCTTTGTATGTGTGATATAGCAGGTGATCTTCTATGCATTTCTTGTGTGTCATGTGTGTTTTTCCTTGTTTTCCACTTATGTGTGCTTGCATATCATAATTTACTAAAACTTGTGGAGTTGGTTAGATTGAAGCCCTGTAGCTAAGTTTTGTGATTAAATTTATTTAAATGATGCTAAAATTGATGGTGATTTTGGGACTTAAGCACCATCAAAACACTTCCTTCACCGAGTCCTTCCCGGTAGTAGAGCCTTCAAGCCATGAGGAAGCCACATTGTTTGAGTCAGCACCGTTACTTCTAACATACCCGGACTCATCCACCGAGCCTTCCCCTGAACCAGAAACCATGGAGCAAGAAGAGATTCAACCTCCAGAGTTTCCTTTTGAATTCGTGGATGATTTATTCGAAGATTTTGGAAATCCCTCGAGTTACTTCTACCAGAAAAGACCCCAGTTCCAGTTGGTCCGACCAAACCGCTTGATAAGGCTTTCCTTAAAGATATGGTTAGGGACCTAACTACTGTTATGAGCAGCGAGTGGGTACAAGAGGGAGAGTTATCCTTTGAACCACTTCAGATCATCACCCCTTCCTTGACCATTCAATGCTTTATCCAAGGGACTTTGGGGAAAGTTTTATACAATCCCATGGTTGGAGAAAACATCATGTCAGCTTCCTATGCATTCACGCATTTGGAGCATTCTTTGGTCCCAACCAAGAAAACTCATAAATGCACCAGGATCCATCCTAGAGGGAGTTGGAATAATTCATGATGTACTTTTACGTCATGATAATTTTGAGGTTGCCCTTAATTTTCATGTCTTCGACGTCTATGACTTCGATGCCTTAATTGGGCACCCCTTTGAGAAGTTGTTCCTTGATGCCCCCATTCTAGGAACTTTTAATGTAAAACTAGGGAAAGAGACATTCTCGATTCCGATTTCTCCAGTAGAATTTCTCCTCCGATTGAGGAAGTGATGGCCGTCTCACCTTTTGAACCTTCTGAGTCATCCCTAGAGAAAATGCTGAACTCTTCATCCAAGAAGAGGATGATTTAGAAGAAACCCTTGATCTCCCAACTCACGAATGGCCTGCACAACCACCAATCGAGTTGAAACCCCTTCCTTCTAGCCTATGCTATGCTTTCTTAAATGGTGACATGGAGTCTCCCGTCATCATCAGCGATAGACTTTCTGGTAAGGAGGTGGCCAAATTCTTAGCCGTTCTAGAAAAGCATAGGCCTATTTTCGGCTACTCACTCGAGGACCTTAAGGGAATCAGACCTACCCTCTGCACTCACCGCATCCCTATAGACCCGGCCAGCACACCTTCTAGGGAGCCTCAGCGTAGGCTAAATAATGCGATGATGGAGGTTGTTAAGAAAGAGGTTCTCAAGCTTTTGCACGCTGGGATAATCTATCATGTACCTCACAGTGAGTAGGTGAGTCCTGTCCAGGTTGTGGCAAAGAAAGGAGGAATGACGGTCGTTGAAAATAGCAAAAACAAGCTGATCCCACAACGAACCGTCACGGGATGGAGAATGTGCATAGATTACCGTAGGCTCAACTCGGCAACAAAGAAAGATCACTTCCCACTACCCTTCATTGACCAAATGTTAGAGCAGCTAGCAGAGCACTCTTTCTTTTGTTTCCTTGATGGGTATTCGGGTTATGACCAAATCCCCATCCACCCTGACGATCAATGCTCCTATGGAATGTATGCTTATCGAAAAAATGTCATTTGGGCTTTGCAACGCTCCTGGTTCCAAAGGTGCATGATGTCTATCTTCTCCGACATGATTGAAGAAATCATGGAAGTCTTCATGGATGACTTTTCATCTATGGGAAAACCTTTGATCATTGTCTCGTGAATTAAGACAAGGTCTTGCAAAGGTGCCAAGAAAAGTACCTGGTACTAAACTGGGGGTAGTGCGATTTCATGGTCCGTGAAAGCATCATGCTCGAGCATCTTGTGTTGGAAAGAGGAATCGAGGTGGATAGAGCTAAGATAGGAGTCATAGAAAAGCTTCCACCTCTAGTGAATGTAAAAGGGATCTGCAGTTTTTAGGTCATGCAGGGGTTCTACATGCGGTTCATGAAGGATTTCTCTCAGATCGCTAGACCCCTCACAAATCTTCTAGCTAAGGACACGCCTTTTGAGTTTACCGATGAGTGCTTAAAATCCTTTCTTATCTTAAAAGAAGTGCCCTTTTCAGCTCCGATCATTCAACCTCCTGACTGGATGCTCCCTTTCAAAATAATGTGTGATGCAAGCAATTATGCAGTTGGGCTGGTCCTTGTCCATACCAAATATAAAAAAGCATCATGCAATCTCCTATGCAAGTAAAACTTTGACAGGAGCACAACTAAACTATGCAACAACTGAAAAAGAGCTTCTGGTTGTTGTGTTTGTAATTGATAAATTTAGTTCTTACTTGGTTGGTGCAAAAGTTATCATTTTTATCGATCATGCTTCCCTGAAATACTTGCTCACCAAGAAAGATGCTAAACCCCGTTTGCTAAAATGGGTTTTGCCACTCCAAGAATTTGACCTTGAAATAAAAGATAAAAAGGGAGTAGAAAATACTGTTGCCGATCACCCATCATGTATGCCTGTCACTAACTCCAACGAACTACCCATCAACAATTTCCTACGCAATGACATGCTGCTAAAGGTAACATACTCAAACCCATGGTATGCAAACATCATGAATTTTATGGTTTCAGGATACGTACCACTAGGGGAAATAGGAAGAAGCTATTGTACGAGAGCAGACGCCCCTTGTGCGATGATCTTTACCTATACAAAGTATGGTCAGATGGTCTGCTCAGAAGATGCATGCCAACATCTGAAGGAATCCAAATCATTGAAAAATGCCACTCTGCACCATATGGAGGCCACTATGGTTATTTCGCACCCAAGTGAAAATATGGCAAAGTGGGTTCTACTGGCCATCAATGTATGAGGATACCTACGAGTTCATCCAGAGGTGTTGGAGGTGCCAAATGCAGGGAGGCATCACCTCATGTGATGAAATGCCCCTCAACCTCAATCTTCAAGTGGAGTTGTTCGACGTTTGGGGGATTGACTTCATGGGACCATTCTTGAAGTCTAAGCATTGCGAATACATCCTGGTCGCCGTCGACTACGTGTCAAAGTGGGTAGAAGCATTGCCATGCACATCCGCAAGATGTTCCATGAGATCATCTTCCTGTGCTTCGGGACTCCATGGATGGTGATGAGTGATGGACGATCCTACTTCATTGATCCGACCTTCCGAAACTTCCTGAAGGAGCTTGGGACACAGCACAACATCGCAACTCCATACCATCCACAGACCAGTGCCCAAGCAGAAATGTCTAACAAGAAAATTAAGAATATTCTGCAGAAGACTGTAAATGAAATGGGGAAGGGATGGAAGACTAAGCTACCTGATGCACTCTGGGCATATAGGACGGCTTACAAAACCCCCATAGGCATGTCACCATACCAACTGGTATATGGAGAAACATGCCATTTATCAGTCGAGTTGGAACACAGGGCCCACTGGGCCATTCGGACTTGGAATATGGATAGCAAGCTATCAGGAAGAAACAGAAAAATTCAGCTATCTCAGTTGGAAGAATGGAGAGAGAGAGCATATCACAGTGCCAGAATATACAAAGATAGAACAAAAAGATGGCACAACAAGAGGATCAAGCCCAAGGAATTCAATGTTGGAGACAAGGTACTCTTATTCAATTCCATGGTGAAACTCTTCAAGCAAGGAAAACTTCACAGCAAGTGATAGGACCGTACACCATTGTCAACACCATGGGGCGATCACAATCTAGGACGACGAAGGTAAAATTTCCAAGGTAAACGGTCATCGTTTAAAAGTTTTTCTTGCACCTTTAGAATTAAATGAAGTTGTAGATGTTATAAACTAAATATATTTCAATAAATTACATCTACTAAATAAAAATGAGAGCCTAGACATCTCAAGCCCAAAACCTCTCGGCCTTAAGAACCCGTGAGAGGAACTGGGGGCCCAGCTAGGCCCATAGAGGTTCGGACGACCCCTGCCTGGAGCCATTGGCCCCCAACAGTCAAATTCATGTTGCACGAACATTTCTTATTTCTTTCCTTTGGTGCTTCACTGAGTTTTGGAAGGTTGAGTACAATTTTTGATCCTATCACCTTTAAATTGCACCTATCCTCCATTGCTCTTCATCTCTACAACTTTATCTTCCATTACTTCTCCTCAACCACCTTTGGACCACCATGGCTGGCAAGTCCATCGTCTCGTTCGTTGGCTTGGTGTCAACCTTCGCTCTCGAAGGAGAGCCTTCACCGGTGAACAAGGCTTTGGCCACTGCCTACACCGAGGTGGAGATCGAGGCAATCATGGAGACGCCTCTGGCTGTGCTGCCAACACCCCAGTTGAAGATCACCCCGAGCTTGGCTAACAGGGGGTCGGTGAAAATGCATTTGGCCCCCTAAGTGGGTTTTGGTGTTGATGGCATGCATAATTAAGGATCTAATGTGTTTATCGAGCTATGGACATGTTAAAATTCAATGAAACAAAATATTTACGTGAAAAGACGCCAATTTACTTGATAGACGGTGATGGAGCTCAAAAGATCTTTATTTATTTTCTATTTTGAATTTGAGTATAGGAAACACTGTACTATTAAGAGGGATGCGAATGGATAGCTTGAAGATGTCAAAGTGCTAAATTGAGATGCTAACTACCCAAGAGAGACACAAAATCACACACTTGTGCACTTAGTTTTTCACACTAAGTCTGTGAGTGTCGGAAGTTTCGATAGTGGGTCGGAAGTTCGGACCTCTATCAGAAATTGGTTAGTAGTTCTGAAAGGGGGTTCTCGGCTAGGCTGATTTAATAGTGTTGGAAGTTCCGACCCCGGATCGGAAGTTCTGACAATCACTTATTCTGTACACTAACGGCTAGATTTTGAGGCTCGGGTATTTATACCCCCTCAGCACCTCACTCATATACTGCTAAACTACACGCAAAGAACACCTCCAAGAAAAGTCACTCCACTTCCCCAATCCCTCCAAGAGCTAATCCTTGAGTTGATTTGAGCTAGGGCTTGAGTGAGAGCAAGATTGAGATCTGAGAATTGAGCACTTGAGTGAGAAGGCAGCCAAGTTCATCTCAAGGGCACTTGAAGCATCTTCATCCATTGATTCATGTTTATTACTCCTAAAGCTTGCTTCTAGACGGTTAGGCATTGCCCAGTTGAGCGTCCTCTCGTGTGTGTGCACCCCAGGAAGTTTGTATTACCCATCCTTTGTGGATTTCATAGTAAGTGACTCAATCCTTCTTTGTGGTTGATTGAGTGAGGTAAAGGGTTAGTGGAAGATTCGGCTCATTGTGAGCTCCTTAACGGAGACGTAGCTTCCTTAGTGGTACTGAACTTCGGGAAACAAATATCTTGTTCATTGTGCTTATTGCTTTTATTTAGTTCTTGTTGACATAGAATTTGTTTTGTCCTGATCAACGTTCTTGAGTTGTTATGCTTTCAAAGAACACTTGTAGAGATCTCCTAGCATCAGTGGTGAACTTCTGATTCAGCCAGGTTCTGCAATTTCGAGTTTATTTTTTCAATTTCGCATAGAACTTCATTTTATCGGAAGTTCCGATCCAGTGTTGGAAGTTTTGACAGTTTAATTTGTTGCGATGAATTTTTCAAGAATCTTCAGATACGCCTATTCAACCCCCTAGGCATAACTAAGATCCTTTCAATTAGTATCAAAGCCTTATCTCTTGATTAAGGCTTAACACCTCAAGGATAACAATATGTCTCAAGTTGGGGATGGCACCGCCGATGTCACCAAAGTTGCCGCCGCTCAAGCCACTGCCGGTTAGGCCTTGGGGGAAGTACCGTGAACCCCTTTAGCCAAACAGGTCATCCAACCACCATCCATGGATCCAAATCAAGTGAAGATTCAAGTTCAAGTGATGAAGGTGAGGGTGAAGACTTGAAAGCAAGAAGAAGGAGAAAAGAGAAGATGAAGGCCAAGATTGAGAAGAAGGCCAAGAAATTGATAAAGAAGTGAATCAAGGAAGAAAGAGAGAAGCATCCATTCTTCGGGTTACATCAAGTTTCTCATAACTATGCTTCATCTCAATATCTTTCTTCACAATTTTAGTCCGTGCACTTGGGAAAACCTCCTTTCTTTGATGGGACAGATTATCCCAAGTGGTCATATGACATGAAAATGCAACTCTACGGGCTTCACCCCTCTATTTGGGAAGTTGTGATTGTAGGTGTGACTCCGCCTACGAATGGTGTACCCACGGCCGAACAAGCTCAAGACTACTTCCAAAATGCGCAAGCCGTAAGGGTCATCACAAGCTCTCTTTGTGCCCAAGAATTCAACAAAATCTGCAATGTTGAAGTGGCTAAGAACATTATGAGAGTCTCATGAGGGGACCGATGAAGTTAGAGAAGGTAAGATGGATTTGTTGCAAGGAGAATTGGAGCACTTTGTCATGCATGAGGAAGAAACCTGTTATCGCCATAATTTGGCTGGGCTAGAAGGTGGGCCACGAGCAAGATGTGCTCAAAGGATAATTGTAATGGGCTTGCGAATCGGCTCCTGCGTGGGCGGTTTAAGGTCAGATTGGCCATATATCTAGTTTAATTTAGTTTAGATATTGATAGTCAGGATTCGTGTCGTAGTCGATCAGGATTGGTTAGGAGGGGCAAGTCCCTAGACTATAAATATGCACCCTAGACTACGAATGAAAAACAACAACAAGCATTCGCAAACAACTCTCGGCGCATCGCCACCCCTGTTTTAGGATTTCTCTCGGGTAAGTGCTATGCAGCCCTGATCACGCTTCGCGTGATCGGGGCAGCATTGTTCCTACCTATTTATCTTTGTATTTCTCATGCTGAAGCGTTGTTGATGGTGAGTAACACTAATTACCTTAGTGTTTACAGGGTTGCATCGGCTCTTATATCTTATTCATGCATTATTTGCCGCCTGTAAATATCCGCTGTCTTTGTGCCCGATCTTGGGTGCGAGGGCAGCGTCTTGCTCTATTTTCATTAGTAGATCCAATCTGTTATGGTTAGTCTTTGTTCATCAAAGATTTGGCTTAATATCCGCATGGTTAGGCCCTTCAAACGGGTTGAATGTTCTGACAAAATGTTTGATGCTTTATATTGATCTAAAGAGGGATTGATCCAGGAATCGGCTTTCTGTTGATTTTTAGGCCTCTTTTTAGGTTGCTATTCTGTTATATTTCATGTTTGTTAGGCTTAACTACGCATGGGATGTTCCAACCATGTGGTGAAAGCTTTAACCTTCGTAGATTGAATCAGCTTGTTGATTGCAGAGCAGGTTTATACTACCATCAGATTTATGTATATTGCTTACGTGAGCAGATCCAATCTGATATCGGGGAGTAATCGGCTCTTTGTCGCCGGTTGCGGGGATCACCCGAAGAGCCGATCATGGCTCGGACTAATATTTGAACGTGTTTGTCTATGCAGCAGACTAATTGAAATCACATCTACACATTCCTGATCAGGTATAGGTCAGGTGCTAGATCCTGGGCTGTTGACCGAGGGACCGGGGCCCACTAGCAGTCCCGGGAGCCTCCCGGCTCCTCGTGTTGCCTGTCGCTGCTCGCCGGTGGGTTTCGACCGACAACAAAACCATGAGGCAAATGTATGATCGACTAATGATCCTTGTGTCGGATATTAGATTTCTTGGAAGCATAGAGTGGGATGATCACAAGGTGACAAAGAAGTTGCTTAGGTCTTTCACACCTAGGAACCCTACTCTTGCAACCATGATTAGAGGAGACCCCAAATTCAAGATCAAGACACCTAATCAAGTTCTTGGTGAAAGTCTCCATTAAGAGTTGGTTGAGAGGGATGTAGCCAAGTCACTTAGCGACAAGGTGAACAAGAATGTAGCACTCAATGCTAGCTCAAGTGACAAGGTTGAATCAAGCCCAAAAGCTCTCAAGTCAAAGAAGGAAGACTCTAGTGATGAGGGCTCCACCGATAAAGAGATGGCCTTGGTGTTGAGAAACTTCAAGAAGTTCATGAAGAAGAATTACTACAAGAAAGGTGGTGATGACAAGAAGAAGCCATCAAAAAGAAGATGCTATGAGTGCAAAGAAGTGGGCCACTACATTGCTAACTATCCACAATTGAAGAACAAAGAAAAGGAGGAGAAGAGCAAGGGCTACAAGAAGAAATATCAAGGTCATGCTCATGTTGGTCAAGAGTGGGAGTCTAGTCATGAAGACTTCGATCAAGAAGGTATGGCAACTCTAGCCATACTAGAAACATCAAGGAAGCTCTTCAACAACATCTCCAAATGAAGATGACACTCCTTTTTGCCTCATGGCAAGAAACACCAAGGTACAGGAATCATCCACCTCTTCTTCCCAACCTTTTTCCACATTTGATAATGGACAAAATGATTTGGAAGATGAGGAAAAAAATAGAGCTTACATGATAAAAGAATTTGGAAAGAAAAGTTTTAAAGAAATTAAAAAGATTATGGAGAAATTAGAGAAAAAGAGAGAGTGCCTTGATAGGCAAGAAGACTTGCTCATCCTTGAAAAGGTGAGAAACCTTGCCTTAGAGAAAGCTCTTGCTGAAGAAAATGTGAAGGTTGAAAAATTAGCTATTGATTTATCTCTAGTTAATGATTCAAATAAAAGGATGTCAAAGGAGAACACTTTGATAAATGAATCTCTAGTTTCCCTAAAGGCCACTCATAGTGAACTTCAAGAAAGCCTCTCATGCTTAACAACCAAGTACAATGATCTTGAAGTTAGCTATAATGCTCTTTGGGAAAGCATCAAAACCAATTCTGAAGCAACTCTTGACTACAATGTCTCCACATGTAAAGGGTGCTCAAAATGTTATAAAGTTGATGTACAATCTTGTGTTACTAACATGGCTAAGCTAGAAAAGTTGATACCTAGCAAAGGATGCTCAACTTAAGAGATTGAACATGTTAGTAAAGAATGGATATGAAGGTAATGCCAAGCCCAAGCTTATAGTAAACTACAAGTATGGAAGATATCCAAACAAAAAGGATGGACTTGTACATTACAAGGGAGGCAAGGTAAATGACCGGAAGGTGGTCAAAGGTAAGGAGTGTGTCAATTTCATCAAGGGAGCAAACCTTGAGGACCTGATGAACATTGCACATGGCGTGACTACTATAATTCCCTTCCATGTCAAGAAGAAAGTTGAAGCTCCCATCAAAGTCAAGGTCACTAAGTATGAGCCATCACCAAGCTACACTACGGATTATATGGTGACAATAGACCACAATGGTAAAATAGTGGTCAAGTATGCTGGAGCATACACTAAAAATGTCATTCTTAGCAATGTGTGGGTTCTAAAAGTCTATCCATCTAACCCACAAGGACCCAAATTTTTTTGTGTAACTAAATTCCAAGCTTAATTTTTTTGTAGGCCTACTCCTCTAGTGGCACCACATGGTTGCTTCATAGTGGATGCTCAAATCATATGACCTAGAAAAAGGATTTGTTCACTTCCCTGGAGCTTCATGACGTACCACAAGAAACTATTGTCTTCGGAGACAATAGCAAAGGGGATGTAATTGGATTGGGTAAAATTGATCTCTCAAATGACAGCTCAATTTCAAATATTTATTTGGTTGAATCCTTAGGGTACAATTTGTTGCCCATCTCAGAACTTTGTGAAATGGTCTATGATAATGCACATCTCTCCTTTGCATACAATGCAAGGACCGATCACTAGAGCACGTGCACGACAGTTTGATCTCCAGGTACGTTCTAACCTTGTCAATTGTTTTTTCAGAACTTACACTTGGTTCCATGCATGTTTATTGATTAGGAATAATGGAGAGGATCAGCAAAGACTTGGAGAAGGCTAAGGAGTCAAGGAGGAGGAGCTAGGATGTCCACACCAAGGAGGAGTCCAGGTCCAACTCGACTTTGACTCCACCTCGGATTCCAGAACCTGACTTGACCAAAATTGACGCTCTAGCCACATACGGAGTCAGATTTAGACGTTCTATATATGGTTGGAACAGAATTTCATAGAGTTTCCAATGGCTGCTGTCAGTGACATGCACAATGGAGGACGTGCTGTCACTACTGAGTCAAATCCTGCTGACAGGCGAAGGGGCTATGTTGACCCGCGGCGCCGTCGCCTCCGCGCACACTGTAGCAGTGCACGCCGCAGCCCTCCTGCAGCAGATCATAATTACCCTTTACTCATGCGTGCGACGCTGTGATGTGACTACACGCCACCCGTCCACGCGTAGAGCACGGTGATGCGACGCGCCGCCTCGGTAACAGGCGGGCTTACCGTGGTGTTAGCATACCTGCCCAACATGTTAGTGGGCAGCCCACGCCCCATCACGGGCACGCGCAGCCCACCTACCTGCATTTAATGCGGTAGTTGGGTTGGCGTCCCGTAGAAGGCTTACTGCCACCGGACACGTGGCAGAGCTGGCTGAGCAGCCACATCCTTTGGTGCACATGGTGGCACCGGACCTCCTTCCCGGAGGGAAGGGAGGTCCGGGCACCCGAGGCCGGCCCAGGTGCACAGGCCCCCAAGGGGTCCAGCTCCCATACGTGGCGGCACCGGACCACCCCGCGGGACCGTTCGTGAGCGCCTTGTCCTTGTGGGTTCGTGGAGGCGCCGGACCTGCCAGAGCATGGGGTGAGTTCCGGAGACCATGACCCCAGCTGTAAGGCCCGGGCCGTACGCCCCGTCACCCAAAGCCTTAGGGCGAGGTTACGGATAACCTCGCGCCCTTCGGGTTGGACACCCTAGTAGGAGGTACCCCTGTCCGTATATACTGACAGACGTGATCTTCATAAGAAATTACAATACTTTGATCAAGGTGACATGTCTGTCCAAGAGTAGTACCAAGAGTTGCAGAAAGGTATGCTTCGTTGTGGGGTAGTTGAGGATTAGGAAGACTAGATTGTTAGGTTTTATGGGGGCTTGCGGTGTGAGATCCAAGACATAGTTGATTATAAGGAATATCATTCTATACAACGTTTGTTTCAACTTGCTATGTTGACAGAAAAAGAACTGCAGCGTCACCAACAGCAGTGGTGGAATAACACCGTCACACCACAGCAGCTTCTGGCGCTAGCCAAAGCGGCGCCCTCCTCGAGTGTACGTGCGGCCACACCTCCCTCCACCGGTGTTGTACGCAACACCACACCTTCAGCATCAGAGGGACATGACAGCAGCAAGTCCCAGATGCCTCCTGGTGTTGCAGCAAAGGCTATGGTGCCCAACACTTCCACCGGTCGCACCTCCGACATCAAGTGCCACCGCTGCCAGGGATTTGGCCATATGCAACGAGATTGCCCTAGCAAATGGGCGATCATTGCTACTGTTGACGGTGGGTATGTTAGTGCTTCTGATATTGAAGATGAAAATATTATTGCGGCTAACATTTCAGGTTCCGATGATGGTGGTGAGGAGGTTCTTGGTACATCTGCGACCAACAACTATAGGACCTTAATTGTACACCGAGCTTTGAGCACCACGGTTGGAGAGGACGACAAATGCCAACGTCACAACCTTTTCAACATGTTTCTTGTTGTCAAAGACTGTTGTGTGCATACAATCATTGACGGAGTTAGCTGCAACAATTTGGTGAATGTTGAGGTCGTCAAGAAGCTTGGCTTGACCACATGGGAGCATCCACATCCTTATCACATTCAATGGTTTAACAACAACGGTAAGGTAAAGGTAACAAAAACAGCAAGGATACATTTTTCAATTGGGTCTTACCATGACTTTGCTAATTTTGATGTGGTGCCTATGGATGCTTGCTCTCTTTTGTTGGAACGTCCTTGGGAGTTTGATACTGATGCTATTCACCATGGTAGATCTAATAAGTATACTCTCATGTATAAGGGTAAGAAAATTGTGTTGGTGCCAATGACTCCCACTGAAATTGTGCAATTTGAGAATGAGAAAAAGAATAATGTTGAACAAAAGGGTGTTTTCAATTCTAAAAATCAGCAACCTATTAAGTTAAAAAATCCTATTTTGTTTGCAACTAAATCTGATTTTGATGAGTTATCTGCCTCTACTAGACCTTGCTATGCTTTAGTGTGCAAACATGCTTTATATTCCATTGAGGTCACGTCCATTGCTTTGCCACCTGCTGTTGCTAACCTTTTGCAGGAGTATATGGATATCTTTCTGTCGGAGGTAGTTAATCGTACCTTGTCTACTATGTTGCAGGCTATTTTGAAAGATAATTTGAGGTTGTGGGAGGAGTGATTGCCACATATTGAGTTTGCTTATAACAGATCTATTCACTTCACAACCAAGTTAAGTCCGTTTATGGTAGTACATGGTTTCAATCCTCATGCTCCAATTAATTTGCTACCTTTACCACCTTCTGAAATTGTGAACTTAGATGCTATACAATGTTCTGAATTTATTCTTAAGTTGCATGAAACTACTAAGTTGTAAATTGAAAAAATGAATGAAAGGTATCGAATTGCTGCTAGTAAAGGTAAGAAGGAGGTAAAATTGGAACCTGGTGATTTGGTGTGGGTTCATTTGAGAAAAGATAGGTTTTTGGATTTGAGAAAGTCCAAGATCATGCCACGGGCCGCTGGACCTTTTAAGGTTCTTGAGAAGATAAATGATAATGCATATAAACCTGAGTTGCCTCCCGAGTTTGGGGTTAGTCCCACATTTAACGTTTCAGATTTGAAGCCATACTTTGGTGAGGAAGATGAGCTTGAGTCGAGGATAACTCCAATTCAAGAGGGGGAGGATGATGAGGATATCTCTCCTTTGCATACAATGCAAGGACGATCACTAGAGTACGTGCGCGACAGTTGGATCTCTAGGTACGTTCTAACCTTGTCAATTGTTTTTCAAAACTTACTCTTGGTTCCATGCATGTTTTATTGATTAGGAACAATGGAGAGGACCAGCAAGGACTTGGAGAAGGCCAAGGAGTCAAGGAGGAGGAGCTAGAATGTCAACACCAAGGAGAAGTCCAGGTCCAACTCGACTTTGACTCCACCTCGGATTCCAGAACCTAACTTGACCAAAATTGATGCTCTGCCACATACGAAGTTGGATTTGGACGTTCTATATATGGTTGGAACCAGAATTTCATAGAGTTTCCAATGGCACCAGAATTTCTGAGTCGACGGGAATCGTCGAAACAAGTGGGCGTCCACAATCTACCAGGGTGCTGCTTCACCGTCTGTTGGGCCGTTGGCCCGTGTACCGTGTTGGAGCCTATTAGGGTTGCGTCCAGGGGACTTGCACGCCCTAACTCCTTTTTATTCAGTAGCCATTGGCACATTAGGGGGGGGGTTTGCTTAGATTCAATCTGTCATCGAACAGTGTCGCCGTTCATCGGTTTGTGAGACCCATCTCGTAACCAAGTTTGTTTGATTGCATCTTCTATTCTTGCTTGTGTTCTTGATTGCGCTTGCAGGGATAAGCCTTCATGGTGAGGTCATCCGTGTGACACGGGTGATAACCATCGGAGCAGTGGTGTAGTGATTGTGAGGTTCCGATCATTCGGAGCCTTGGTTCATCATCGTCGAGTTCTCCAGCAATCAAGTTACCGTACCTCTCGGAAGATCGGGACTCATCTTTCTATCATGCTACAATTGTCTCTTTACTAATGTGGGTGTGGCCATCTTTAGAAGGGATGATTCCTCTATTGCTTTTACGGGTCGCTTGAAGGGCAAACTTTATGTTATTGATTTCTTAAGGGAGAAAGTTGAGCTGAAGACTTGTTTAGTGGCAAAATCCGATTTGGGTTGGTTTTGGCATCGCTGATCCATATCAGGATGAGAAACTTGGCCAAACTTCAAAAAGGCAAGCACATGCTTGGACTAACCAATGTTGTTTTTGAGAAAGATAGGTTATGTAGAGCATGCCAAGCCAGGAAATAAGTTGGTGCTCCGCACCCCGCCAAGAACATCATGACTTCATCAAGACAATTGAAGCTTCTACACATGGTTTGTTTGGAACCATTGCATATATTAGCATTGACGGTAACACATATGGTCTTATTATTCTTGATGATTTTTCTCGTTTTACTTGGGTATTCTTTTTACAAGATAAAAGTAAAGCTCAAGGAATAGTCAAGAAATTCCTTAGAAGAGCTCAAAATGCATATGACTTGAAGATCAAGAACATAAGAAGTGGCAGTGGCTCGGAATTTTGGAACACCAATGTTGAAGAATTTCTTGATGAAGAAGGGGTCAAGCATGAGTTCTTTGCTCCATACACTCCTCAACAAAATAGGATTGTAGAGAGGAAGTATAGAACTTTAATTGAAGCAGCAAGAACCATGCTTGATGAATTCAAGACTCTGGATATCTTTTGGGCCAAAGCAATCAACATGGCTTGCCATACCATCAACCACCTCTACCTCCATAAATACTTGGGCAAGACACCCTATGAGATAATAACTGGTAACAAACCCAAGGTGCACTACCTTAGAGTTTTTGGTAGTAAGTGTTTCATACTTAACAAGAAAACCAAAAGCTCAAAGTTTGCATCAAAGGTTGATGAAGGCTTTCTACATGGTTATGGTACTAACGAACACAAGTATCGTGTTTTCAACAAAACCACCGGTTGTGTTGAGATCATGGTGGATGTGACTTTTAGTTAATCTAACAGCTCTCAAGTAGAGCAAGTTGATAAAAACCTTGTAGATGAGGAGGAGCCACCTAGTCAATCAATCATGAGGATGGGCTTAGGTGAAGTAAGACCTCGTGAAGTTTAAGCTCAAACTCCGATTGAAGAAAGAAACAATGATCCATCATCATCAACAAGAGTTCAACCACCAAGCTCTCAACAACCTTAAGATCAAAGTCAAGTTCATGGTGACAATCAAGTTTATGGCATTGATCATGGGGGAGAACAAGGTGGAGAAGCTCAAGTAGATGCACCACAAGTTGAAGATGATGATGATGGACCAATTCAACCTCAATTACAAGTGGCTCATCCAAGACTTCATCAAAGTGTTCAATGAGATCATCCCGTTGACAACATCCTTGGAAGTATTCAAAGAGGGGTAACTACTCGTTCACGTTTAGCATCCTTTTGTGGACATTACTCATTTGTCTCCTCTTTGGAATCTCTCAAGGTAGATGAAGCACTTGATGATCCAGATTGGGTAATTGCCATGCAAGAAGAGTTAAACAACTTCACAAGAAATAAGGTATGGGAGTTGGTTGAAAGACCAAGGCAAAATATGATTCGCACCAAGTGGATTTTTTCGAAACAAGAAAGATAAACATGGTGTCATCACAAGAAACAAGGCGGTTAGTGTAACACCCTAATTTTCAAATTAGAAATCTAAATAAATTTTTCTAGAATTCTTTTAGGATCCATAAGGTTTCTATTCCAACAATTTTTTATTTTAGGGCATTTAACGTGAATTAATAGCAATTTACTAAACCATAAAAAGAAATATAAGGAACTATAGGTTTTGTGCATTTCATGCTCCATTGCATTGTTTCATTGTTTGTCTTCCATTTGAATTTAAATTTCAAATTAAAATTTAAATGCATTTTAATGCAATTCTTTTTCTTCCTCTTTTTTTAATTGGGTCTGCCCCACTCTCTCTTTTTCTTTTTCCTCCTTGCGGCCTGTCCCAACCAGGCCTTTCTTCCCCTTCTCTTTCCCCTGTGCGGCCCAACCCAGCTCCCTCTCCTTCCTCCTCCGCGCGGCCCAGCTCTTCCTTCTCCCCAGCCTAGCAACGTCCGCACGACCTGCTGCTTCCTCCACTTCCCCTTTCTCTTGCTGACGGGTGGGTCCCGCCTGTCGGGACCTTCCCCTTGCTCGCGACCGGCTCGGACTCGAGCCCGAGTCTGACCGTGGTCCGGCACCACCCCAACCGCGCGGCGTCTCGAGCCCACACGCCACGGCCGGCCGCCCTATTTAAGCATCCCCCCCGTGCCCTAGCTTCTCCCCCAAGTTGCAGCCGCCGCCTTCGCTCACAAAGCCCTAGCCGCCGCAGCCATTGCCGCGATGCTTCGGTCGCTCGCCGCTGCGCCGCTCCCCACCGTCGAGCAAGCACTCCAGGAGCTTCGCGTTGCGGTGAGGGTTCTCGCTAGCCGCTTCTTCCCCTTTTCCCCGCCTTCCCGTGCTCGCAAATTGCTCGCCGTCGTCCGGAGCTGCCCCTCGCTGTCGGCTGCCATCTCCGGCCACTTCTGCTGCTTCCCAAGCCTCTAGATGAGTCCCCCGTAGCGCCCGCAATCTTCTAGTGCAACCCGCGCTCAAAATCGAGGCCGGGAGTGCGTTACGCGTTTGTCCGGTGAGTCGCCACCGCTTGCTGCTGCTCTTCCCTTGCTGCCGGCGCTCAGCGCCGCCCCACCCCCTCCCACACCGTCAGCCGCTCCCAGCCGTAGAATCCCGATCCAACGGGTTAGATTAGATCTAACTCGAGTCAAGAGAACCGGATACCGGTCAACCTGAGGCAATCTTACATTTTAGCCCCTGACTTTCATAGAAATCAACCCGTAGTCCACGACAGTTCAAAAGTATTCACGAATAGATTCTTATTCTTCTGTTTAGGCCCCTATCTTTTCCAAAAATAGAACCCGCAGTCCTAAACCCTTCTGTTTTACAATCTAAACCCTAGATCTAAGGTTTACTTATGTTCTAGCCCTCGGTTTCTTTGTTCAGAGCCCTTTTAGGTTCAAATCTTCTACAAATAAGCCCCTAGAATCATGTTATAGCCATAATTTCTCCATTTTAACTCTGTTTTCATCGATCCTTGCGACATATATAGTAGCTTTATAATATTATTTTGCTCTGTTTATATTATTTGGTGTACTATTCCTTATTTATTGTATTGTTTGCTTGTATGTACTCGTGTGTTACGATAGACGGTGTGCAGTTCGAGGGTCTGCAAGAGCAAAGCTTTGAAGATATTCCCGAGCAGCAGCCATTCCTTGATGAAGGCAAGTGGTCCTTGATCATATTACAGTCCTAATAACTTTATAAATACACATTTACTTTATATGCATGCATGAGTCTAGAATATGATGGATCCCAAATCTGGGTTATTATATTTATGTTGTAGCTACGCTAGTTGCTATTACTTAGACTTTGGTTGGATAACTTGAAAATCATGATACACTGGTTTGCTCATGTTCTAGAATACTTTATTGATGATAATTAAGATCATTGCATTAATTGGAACATGGAGAACCACCCACGAAAATAGTGCAGCCACAATACTACATGGCTCTGGTCTTGGCTAATTAATTAGATACTTTAGCTTATGATAATCTTACCGAAAGGACAAGATTAAGAGATAAAGCCTGTCTTATCTCTTATTTAAGTTGTTTTCTACTCGAATCTACTCGAGATATATTCTGGTACGATTCCTTGGCTAGTGTCGATTAGGTTTCATGTAACCCTGACCTCCCGAATATATAAGGGGGAGCAGGGACCCCCTCAAAACATCTCATTCTACACACAAGGCAATACAAACCACCACATAGGACATAGGGTATTACGCACCGCACGGCCCGAACCTGTCTAAATCTTGTGTTCCTTGCACCTTCGAGTTCCTGATCTTGGTGTCTCCTCACCTAAACTTACCACCTTAGGCATACCCCTTGGTGGGCAGCCGGTAAAACACCAACAGCTGGCGCGCCAGGTAGGGGAGCGCATCGAAGATCCACCGGCGAACTCGATGGCATCTTTCCAGTTCACCAGGTTAGTACCCTCCCAGGGCACGACATTTGTTTTTGGCTTGTGGGTCTGCGTCACAGATGGTGTGGGCAGTCTCCGACGATTCCTCATCGACATGAAGCAAAAAACTCCCACGGTGGGTCCTCACTGCAATCTTGACAAGTTCGTTGATAATCATGATGACTTGTCAATTCATGCATCCGCTACAAGGATCGAGGAGGAGTCTACTTCCAGCGCGACTTCATCCGGCGCTGCAACAACTTTCCTTGGATTGGACTCGTTCCAATCTAAGGACTCGCGTAGCCGATCACGACTTGGTCTATGCAATTTGGCCGCTGATCTCCAGGAGGCCGACATCTCTGAGTCCCTTTCCGCATTAGAGAAGGACTTGGACTCTCTGCTCCAACTCGGAGGGCCCGAAGCCACCGTATGTTGGGGGGTTTCAGGTTATTTTGGTGCCAGCGATCTGATGATCACCTCCACCCCGGAGGGGCGTTTTGTGCATTGGAAGGGCATGAAACCTTCTGATATACTCGAGGCTGAGGATCGACTTGTGGCCCACCTCGAACCTTTGCCTTTTCAAAAGGGCAGGCCGTTAGCTACCGTGGCGGAGGAGTCGACTGAACTAGTCGACGCGAGCTCTGAGGAGCTCATCTCACGCCAAGTGCTGATGGCAGAAGAAGGCGAGGATGATGGTGACTTGCCCATCGTCAAATTTGATGCAGTCTCCGAAGATGAGGCTAAAGCCAACACCGGCGACGAGAATGACGCTGATCGTGAGGCACGGAGGACCCGGAACAGAGCTCAGGCAGCCCGCCGAAGGAGGGTCAATGAGCACATGCACTCTATGCATCGCGAGCTTGACGCCGAATTCGCTGCCGTAAGCGAGCGGGGTTTCAGGACTCCGGTGGCCAACATCGCTAGGGTTACGGCCATACTCGAGCGCAGTAACAATCCGAACATGCGTCAGGCACTTCGTTATGCGCAGAGGGCATGGATCCAGCTGGATCAACAAAACCCGGTGTCTACCATCATGGAGGAGCGCATGGCGAGAGCCGAAGCCAAGCTCATAGTCGAACGGCAGGCAGCCGTCCTCAACTTAGTGCAGCAACAACGACAACACTCGCAGGAGTCAGGCCCCTGGTGGGAGGCAACAGCTACCTCCAGGGGGTAACCCACGACAGGCCAATCATCGGCCTCCTCCAGAAGATCTGCGCCAGCACACCAATGAAGGCCGCGATGCACGGTCCATGATCGATTCCAGGCGCAAAGTGCGCGAAGAATTCGAGACAGAAGGTACTAACTGCAGTGACCGTTTCCCAGCTTTCTCCACACGGTTTAGTAGTTAAAAGTACCCTGAGGGCTTCAAGCCGATCGGCATCACCAAGTATGATGGCAAGCAAGCTCCTCAGCAATGGCTACGTTGCTACTCCACCGCCATTGAAGTCGCAGGGGGCTCCAACATCACCAAGGTCGTCTACTTCCCGATGGCTTTGGACCCTACGCCGCTCACGTGGTTGGAGAGCCTCATCAACAACTCGATCGACTCCTGGGAGCGGCTAAAAGAGGTATTTATCGACAACTTTTAGGGGCGATTGCTCGCGTAGGTACTCGTCATGATCTTGTTCAGTGTAAATAGGAACGTAACAAGCTCCTACGATCCTACACACGCCATTTCTTCGAAGTCCATGCCACTATCGCGAATATCTCGGAGGAGGACATCATCAACTTCTGCTACAATGGCATCACCGATCCAGGTGCCAATCATGTGGCAGAACCAACCTGAATTATACCGGCTCAAGTACGCGAGACCACTCCAGAGGGCTCCAACGTGCTTCAAACGGTATAATCCCTTGGCCTGTCGGGTAGTGTCCTGATAAACCACCGATACAGGATCAAATAAGGTTACCTCACATGAAGGTGAGTCCAGAGATACAGTCACCATCATATTTTACATCACAGGAAATTAGATTACAAGAGTTTCTAAAAGCAGTACGAAGTTCTAAATTTAGAAAAGACATTACAAACTGTTAAAGCTATGGTTTTTAGCAGCGGAAAACATACGCGATGATTTACAGCACGTCATCAAGGCGGATGTCATGCTAAGCCCTGGCACGACATCACTTGATATCACCAATGTTGGTCGAGGACGGATCCCATTCCACGGACCAACCTTCTGGAAGAGCACAGGGCCAAGGCAAGGGAAGAGTAGGGTCTTCAAGACATTATCTGCAAAACATATAACTACCAAGACTGAGTATACTAATACTCAGCAAGGCTTACCCGGTCATGGTATACATAGCCATGTAACTAGATTTATGAAGGCTTTTAGCTTTGGGTAGAATTTTTAGCTGAAAAGCAATAAAGAGTAGATCCTTAATGTCATCTTTTAGCTTTTGAGTTCTATGTGATTATTCATTCTAGATGAGCACCTATAGCTATTCAAGCATGGTAGAATCTTTGGTCAAACATCATCTTTGATAACCATATAATTGCTCTTGTTACTCAATGTGGTAAAGGGATCAAGCAGTCTCAACCATTGTGAGAAGCGGACGATTCTGAATCGAATTCAACCTTGCAAGGATAAACCTAACTCACACGCTTGGAACACCAAAGGGTCATTCCGAAGCAACCGTTTGCCTTTCATTCCGACTCGTGGATCAGAGCCACCACAAGCGACTGCAGGACCATACACACATCCAAAGTGCAGGACGTACGTCTGTAGCGCGACTACAAAACCCGTACTCCTGGTTGCCCAGCAACACGTATTCCTACACGTCGAACCAAGTAACCAAAAGAACCAAATACATGTGGTGGGGGGTATGTCCACTCCTCGGGTTGATTGGTTACTAGGCTTACCGCTTACCATATTTCACGGCATGTGGCTAGTACTTTCAAACGCTTAACCACCGCTACCACACACTACGGCCTTATCCAGTTTAACAACACAGACGGGGTATCATCTCAAACATGATACTCCACATAATTCCCATCCGTCGTCCTTATAGTCATTGCGGAATGTAAACATGACAATCCCTATATCGCGCGAGTGACCGGAAATCATCCGACTTCTACCGGTCCTATAAGCATAGCAGCTATTCGGACTCAAGTTCTAGTGTTCAGTACATCGGTTCCTGGAATTATGCAACTAGGGTTCCAAGCAATTCTTAAGAACTTAATGCATAGAAATGTATAAATAGATATAGATGGCAGTGTAAATAAAATAGTGGGTTATGTCCGGGGCTTGCCTTTACTGGTGGGGCTGGAGTCAGGGATGTTAGTATTATTATCTTCCGAACTTTGGTTCGGGGCTTCAGATAATCCCTTGGTGACGTTCACTTGGTCTTCAAGAACATCCTCTGCAGACTCTTGGGAGATCTTGTAGGTACCGTTTGCGAAAGTAGTCGTATCTATATGCAATGCAACATTACATTCAAAGTGTGCATATGAAACTATCTTACTTTACATTAAAGTTGCAATTCAACACTCATTTAACATACTACTCACATAACAATCAAAAAGATTAGAAACTAACTTGGGTAGAGCTTTAGTTGGACAACTAATTAAGATGGGCTATATGTTGAAGACTACAGCAGAGCCGATTGGAACAACAGGGGTTTAGCCGATAGAATCGGTAAAGAAGCTCTATACAGTTTTAGAAGATCTGCTGATTTCTGTTTAGAAGAGAAATCGGCATAAGTAGTTTTCTGTATAGGAGCAGAAGAGATTAACCAGTTTGAGTTCATCTGGGGTCATATTGGCTGATATGGATAGGAATGTCAAAGGTACGGTGCTTCAAGGATAGATCAAGGAGGACCTTGCTGATTAGATCTAGTTATCAGCATGTTTTTGCCTAACTAATGGTTGGTGTATCGGCTTGCCTTAGTCGACGAGGGTGCATCAGGTTTAGCCGATTGGACATCTACTGGTGCTAGGTGATTGGCTAAAGTTGTATTGGTTGTGCCTAACAGAGACTCTTACTATGCTAACTTGCCGATGTGTGAACATCGGCACGCTAGCCGATCAGGGTATGTAACAATCCGATATTGGAAGTAGCCGATTGTGCAACAACTACTCAACTTGCGCATTGGTAAACTAGTCGAGAGTGTGAACATCAGCCAAGCTGATATGTGCGCATTTGCTAGATTTGTGAATCGGCATAAGTAGCCGATCAGTGCATTTGCAAACTAGTTGATTAGTGAACATCGGCTGAGCCGATTCGTATATGTGTACTAGTCGATCGGTGAATCGGCATACTAATCGATTTAGTGCATCGACACATTAGCTGATTTACACATCGGGTAGAACTAGTCGAGTGATGTTTCGGCATAGCTAGTTGATTAGTGCAAGTAACTGGCCGATGGTGTATTGGTAGACTAGTCGAAATATGTATCCTTACGGTTTGGGCCTCGGCGTGCTCAGCCGATTGGTGGGTCGGCTGTGTAGCTGGTTTTCATCCTTAATGTTCTCCTACATCTATTGGGGTACATCAGCCGTGTAGCTGATTGTCCTACTCTGCACTAACTGTGCTTAACTAAAATGTGCTTAAGTGTTATCCTAGGTAACTAGGTGTGGTTGTATCGGCTTGATTATGTCAGTACAATAATCAATTGACGTACAGCCGATGGATTCATCTAAATCAGACCTGCTACAAGAACTAGGTGGAACAGAACACTAATATTGGACTAGGCTAATGAGATCACAAGCGCGGAACTAGTCTAACGAGAATGTGGCCGATAGGTGTGTGTCCTATGGGTATATAGCTAAAGGGGTGTGTGGCCAACATCTCAGTCAATAAATCGGCTGATATAAGTGTGCTGACAGAGAAGGTTAACCAAACATCATAACAGTCTGCCATAGGGGCAGCAAGCACATCAGGCATGGTGCACAATTTAACTTCAGTCAATCTATCGCAAGGACTTTGGCTACCAAGAGCTAATTAAGTCTAGCGTCACACAACCAGCAGGTTAAATATAAATCAAATGTTTCACTTTCAGATTAGACATCTCATATGTTTTAGAGTTGCACAACAAGTCTAATTAAGATTCGAATAAGTGGCACAGAAAACATATTGCAACAACAAGCACACATAACTGAAAATAGCTTTTAGTGGTTCATAATTTATTTCAAGTCATACATCAAACCATCAGTGTCGCAAGGTCTCAGGTATGTTAGCTAAGTTGTACTGAGGTTACGAGCTAGTTTTAACACACACACAAACAATACCATGCTTAAGCAATTAACTTTAAAGCATATGCTCAGAACCTGAGCAGCCGCATAGAGACACTTGTTGTAACCATAACTCATGTTATAATTATCCAACAAGGGTAACATGACTTACTCAGGAACAAGAATTAGCTACTGAAATTAACAGGTAGGAAAGCACCTCTTAGTAACACTCAAAAAGAAAACTATATCTAGGAACCAAATAAATACAACAACTTGACATGCAGCAAGGATCTGGTAGCACAGATTAACTTGCATGATAACACACTGATAAGGAGTGTAAAAACAATTTACCAGCATTTATTGCCAACCTAAAGTATTTATTTTAGCCTCAACAAGACAAACTGAATAAAAATAGATTTACAAACATACACATAGTTTCTGGGCACGAAAGTTTTACAGTGAACTAAACATGTTGAAGCAAAACTAAGGTAAAATTTTCAGCATTAAACATGAAGGAATGCAGCTAGAATTAAATTATGAACTTTCTATCAACATACAACAAAAAGTACTCGAATTCTAAGTTGAACAGTAAAGTACTCGAATTTTTTACACAAAGCTATTTATGGAACATACAACCTAGGTTCCAAAATTCAGCCACAACACATGCATATAACATGAGATACAAATAAAACACTCATTTCCTAATATTTAATCTACATCAGAAAATATATACTTACAGCAAAAACTTCCTAAATAAAAGTAGTCGAATTTTACTTAAGGATTCTAACAAAACTAGCATTTTTCTGATTTTTCTATGATTTACTACGATTTTTCAAAGTTTCAGCCAAAGATTTCAAAAAGCTCCAGCGCGATACTATTCATCTGAGTCATGGTCTGTGCAGATAGGCCCCTGGAATTCTTTCTATTGTTCTATGGGGTCCCTGGTCGTGATTTTTGGAATAGAGAAAGTTCAGGGAGCTCGATTCTGGCGATGGGGTGCTTCTCGGAGGCGAGGGAGAGGTGGAGGAGCATGAGGGACACGAGGGCTACCTTTGGATGGGCTCGGTTGACGCTGGGGTGGCCGGAGGAGGGCCGACGACGGTGACAGTAACTTGCCAATGGTGGCAGTGGTGCTCCGGCGAGCTCCGGCGGGCGGGGTTGATGGGGAACAGGTGGAGGAGCTTCAAGGGGCTGGGGGCAAGTGATTTTGGGGGTCAGCTCGAGGGAAGAGAGGCCGGAGGGGCGAGCTCAGCGTGGGATGGTTGAGCAGCAACAATGGCAACGGTGGTTTCTGGTAGTGCGACCGTGAGTTAGAACCGGCCTTTTATAGGCCGTAGAGATATAGGAGAGTGGAAAGGGGGCAATGCCGCGGCCCTGGGTGGCTGCGTTGATGCGGTGGGCGGCGAACAGAAGTGCCGGCGAGACCGGGCGGCACTGGCAGCATCACAGGCACGTGGTACTCGGCGAGGGGGCCAGCAAGAAGAGCTAGGGCGGTAGCTGGGCTAAGGAGCGACGCGTGGAGTGGCTAGAAGCTGGAGGTGGCGCCGGGGAGCGGCCGAGGCTCAACACATGGCCGGAGAAAGCGGCGGCATTAGACGCGAAGCAGAGCAGAGGAGCAGAGCAGGAGCCAGAGGAAGAAGAAGGAGAGAGGGGGTCTGAAGGACCTTTCTGGAATTTGCAAAACCTCAGGGATCTCACTGTAAAAAAAATTCGCCATTGATCCAGAGCTCTAATGAGAAAATGGTCAAAATGAAAGTTGTAGAACTTTTCAAAACCTATAACTTTGCTTTAGGGCTCAAGTTCAGAAACCTAAAGTACAAAGTTTTATTCCACCATTTTGCACTCAACTCAAACTTAATAAAGTTTTTGTCCTTAACTGTGATATCCAGGTAGTTAGACAACTAGATACTAAGTTTGGGTGTATTATGTATGCATGTTATAATATATATATAAGTTGTACCAGACATCAGGAGTATAATTGTAATTTAGGAATTGTGTAATTACTTGAGTATAAGTGTGTAAAAGTACTTTTAAGTGGTAAACCTACATCATTGTACAAGAGAACAATGCAAAAGTTAAATAAAATATAAGAAAAATGGACTTTATTGGAAACTAGGGATCTATGTGTAATTAACACAAAATATAAGGGGTTTACATGTGAAATGGTTAAAAGGTAAAAGTAAAACTCAGTTTTACTTAAGGACTAAAATGTAAAAAGAACTAGTAATGATGACTGCAGGAAAACTTGCAAAAAGGCCCTAAACATTAAAGCAATTTGTTTGAATTACAAGACAAAGTTTATAATTTGAATTGTGCTCTAAAGTTTAAAATAAAACTATATTCTTTGAGATTTTGAACTTGAACCTTAAAGCAGTCTTGTAGAGTTTGAAATTCTCTACAACTTTGCTGTTAACACTTTTCTCATTAGGCTTTTGTATCAATGGGAATTTTTCCTTTACAGAGGGATCCCTGGAAATTTCTAAAATTGCGAATCAGTCCTTCTGACTCCTGTCTACCTTCTTCCTCCTCTGGCACCTCTGCTTCTCCTCTGCTCCGTTCTGCTTCTGCCGCTCACCGCCGGCGCAGCGCCCGAGCTCCACCTCCAACTGCTACTCGTGCACACGCGTCGCTGGAATGCCTTCTCACCGCCCTAGCCCTTCCCCGTTGTCTCCTTCCTCGCGCGCCACCTCGCCATTCTCCTGCCGCGGGCTGCCAGCACCACTGGCCACGGCGCCCTTCTGCTCTTCCACCGCCGGGCCTAAGTAGCTACCTCCAACCGCAATGTTGCCTCTCTTCTCACTCATTTACTTCCTGGTAATCTATACAAAGCAACTCGGTTTGCTTCTGTGCGTGGATCAACAGCCGCCGCCCCACCTCCATTGCCGCCGCCCTCTGCTCCACGTCGAGCTTCCCCTTCCGACCTCTCTCTCCCTGAGTTGAGCCTCGGAATCGGGTCCCCTTCTCGCCCTAGAGCTCCTAGACCACACGCCATCCCCATTCCCCACCCGAGCTCGCCGGAATTTGAGCCGCCGCTCGCCGAAGCTACTGCTCCCGTGGGCAGCTCGCCACCGGCCATCTCCAACCTCCCCGAGACCCTCTACAGGTAGCCTTTGACTCACTGGTGCTTCCTCTCCCCTTGCCCCTCGCCGCCGGCCCCGAGAATCGCCGGATTTTGGCCGGCACAGAGCTCTCCCCGCCGGCCATGGCAGCAGGGACCCGATTGCAAGCAATCTAATTCTGTTAGGGTCCTTTATGCAAAGTTTCAGTCCCTTTCTCTATTTCAAACCAGTGAAGTTCTAAAATGTGTAAGAATTCGTAGAAAAATCAGAAAAATACCAAACTTGTTGGGTTAGAATCCTTATGATAAGTCCTACAACTTTTATTTCACAGTAAAGTTATGAAAAGGCTTAGTTTGTTCTGTATTCTAAATACAAGTAAAAGGGTGTTTTAATTGAATCTTATGATCCATAGCTTTACTGATGTTAATCTTTGGAGCATATATTGTACCTGAATTAAGAAGGCTTGCATAAATTTTTGGAGTCTAGAACAGCCCTCTAGCTAGAGTATTTAGTTACTTGTGTTATAAGTTAATAAAAGCTTGGCAAATTAATTTCAGAAGTATCTATGCATATTTAAGGATGAAATTTTTACTATAGTTTAGTCTTTATGAGTGTGATATAACATAAAAATTTGAGGAACAGAAACCTAACATAACTTGAGTTATAAATTTCAAGCTTAGATTCCTAGATAAATCATAAATAATAATTAGGATGCATGAAAATTTATGAAACTTTTCCAGGATACTAGACTTGAGTAGTCTATCATATCCTTAAATTTTGAACCCTAATTGTAGTATAAAACTCTAGTTATAATTACACCTTGAAATTTCAAATCTTAATCTTGTTTAAAATTAGGTAAGTTGTTATTTATTGTATAAAATATCTAGAGTAAAGTTATTTCAATTAAACCCACTTAGGATAATTTTCATAAGTATTAATTTAATTTTACTAAGTTATAATTTGTCTAAGATTAATTCAAGGTTAACCATAATTAAATAATGACCTAAAGTTAATTACAATGTTTAATTAATACATGGGAATTGCTAAGTGTGCATAATGTTGCTTAAGGTAATTAGGTACAATACTTATTATAATTAAATTGGATGTTTAGGGTAACCCCCCCCGGTTGCCTAACGAGACTAGTTAGTTTAGTCAGTACTCGATAAATGACTGTCCAGTGCAGGGTAATTAACTTATCATCGTAATGTAATTTTTCTTAGAATTGGATTGCAACTCTATTGTGAATCATTATAAAAAAATATCTATACAAATTTATAACTAATAACCTTGCATCTCATATAGACTCGACCACTCTCACTGACGGGGATTATCAGTTGATCCCGGAACAAGAAGAAGGTTATTCTGAAGACCCCGGGACTCTTGTCGCAGATTTCTCTGAAGCCCCGAACCAAGGTTCGGAAGAAAATATTTTGACTAACCCCAACCCTGCTAGCGAAGGCAAGCCCCGGACATAACCCCTACTTTACTACACTGCAACCTATATTATTTATATATATCTTTTTATGCATTACGTTCTTAGGAGTTGTTTGAAAACTTAGTTGCATTATTCCAGGAACCAATGTATTGATCACTAGAACTGGAGTCCGACTAGCTGCTCTGCTTATAGGACCAGTAGAAGTCGAGTGATTTCCTGTCACTCGCGCGATATAGGAATTGTAATGTTTACATTCCTGTTATCACTATAAGGATACCGGACGGGAGTTTTATGAGGTATCATGGTCAAGATGATACCCCGTCTATGTTGTTGAATTTTGATAAGGTCGCAGTGTGTGGTAGCGGTGGCTAAGCGTTTGAAAGTACTAACCATATGCCGTGAAATATGGTAAGCGGTAAGCCTAGTAACCGATCGGCCCGAGGAGTGGACATACCACCCACCACATGTATTTGCTTCTTTTGGTTACTCTGTTTGACGTGTAGGCATATGTGTTGCTGGGCAACCAGGAGTACGGGTTTTGTAGTCGCGCTACAGACGTACTTCCTGCACTTTTGTAGTGCGTATGACCTGCAGTCGCTTGTGGTGGCACTGATCCACGAGTCGGAATGAAAGGCAAACGGTTGCTTCGGAACGACCCTGTGGCGTTCCAAGCGTGTGTGTTAGGTTTACCTTGCAAGGGTTGAATCTCGATTCAGAATCGTCCGCCTCTCACGATGTATGAGACTGCTTATCCCCTTTATCACATAGAGTAACAAGAGCAATTATGTGATTATTAAAGATGATGTTTGAGTAAAGATTCTAAAATGTTTGGATAGCTATAGGTGCTTACCTAGAATGGTTAATCAACTAGAATCTGAAAGCTAAAAATTGAAAATAAGGATCTACTCTTTGTTGCTTTTCAGCTGAAAACCCTACCCAAAGCTAAAAGCCATCATGAGTCTAGTTATGGGCTAAGGTATACCCATTTCCGGGTAAGTCTTGCTGAGTATTAGTATACTCAGCCTTGCTTTGTTAATTTACTTCAGGTAACCCTTCTGATGAGCCAGCGTTCATTACACCGTGGCCTTACCCTTTGCCTGATGGTTGGTCCGTGGAATGGGATCCGTCCCCGGCCAACACAGACCCCGCCGAGTGATATTATGCCAGGGCTAGCATAATATCTGTAATGACGCCGTGTATATCGACTCCGCTTTTCAAATTCCGCTGCTTTAACTAGAAACTTGAACTTGTGTTGTAATAAACTCTCCCCAGTGAGGACAAATGTTATTTTATACATTTTTGTAATATAACTGCCTGTGGTGTAAATTATTTTGGCATTATATCTCTGGACTCACCTTCGTGTGAGGTACCTTGTTGGATCCTGAGTTCGGTGGTTTATCGGGACGTTACCCGACAGACCAATAGTATTATACTGTTTGAAGTACGAGTTAGCCCTCCAGGGAGGACTAGCGTACTTGAGCCAGTATAATTCAGGTTGGTTCTGCCACAGCTGGTATCAGAGCTAACAAGTGTACCCTGGAGATATAATTAGCCTTAAAAAGTAATTTTTAGTATAAAATTTCATTAATCAAGTATTTGCGAACTACGTTGGTTCGTTAAGGATTATGTATAGTACGTAAGCCCTAGGGTAATACTATTATGGGAATTAAAGGTGGCTGTGATATATATATATATACGACTAACTTCCAGCATTACTTTTCAGTTGAAATTTAAATTCATGCACAATTCAACTTTACAATTATGTAACGACATCTTCGATCGGGAGGTAAGAAGGTAAGAATCCTCAGCCAACTGAGGGAGCTTGGCCTTCCTGTCGGTGATGCGAACCGAACGCTGTTTCTCAAGCAGTGGCCTACTTGAGATGCTGCCAATATACCAACCTCGGTTGACTACATTGGGAGTATATGGTTCGGCGCAGGGTATGGCGATCGCTGTTCATACCCCCGCATTTTGCGGTACCCCCGTGAATACGTTATCCAATAACGTATGTTAACGTTGTCTGTACGGCGGTAATTGTACAGATGTTGTTTCTATAGTAAACAGTAATGAATGGGGACGCTTTCATGACATGCTGGCATGAAAGGTTCATTGGATATATATGCATTGTGGTTTTCTGCAGGTACACTAACCACGATTCCGAAACTAGGACGGATAGGGTTTATCGACTAGTTAATAAGGAGAGACGTATTTATATTGTGCCACCATAACTAACCACGTAAGACCAAGATTACTTGGCAGTTATTTTTAGTTGTGAGATCGCTTAGTACGTGCATGCATAAATCCTCTAATCAACTAAATTGAATATTTAAATTAATGCTTCCTAAGAAATAGGTAACATGTGGTATTTCTTAATTTGGGAAAGTAAGAATCCTTAGTTGGGTATCTTAGGCATCCATCTGATTTCCAGCCTTTGCTGTTATCAGAATTAGCTATCTTAATCCATTTTACCTTGTAAACTTTCTCAACAGGGTAAAAATATCTTACCATTTGCATTGTTGTCGCAGATGGCTGCTCCTACTAGTACCTTTTGGGATCAGGAGGGGCACTTTCACACCAATGGTTTACATTGGGAAGGGTTTCCTCGTCTTTTGTGGGAATCCTTGAGTATGTTTCATTATACAGAACCTCCTATGTATGATGGGGTAGACTATCTTGAAGAAGGAGTTTTCCGCTGCAGGATTAAGATGATAATTCCTCAACACCCTTTCCGCTCCTTATGGCCTCCCATAGAAGTGGAAGTGGTTGGATATCGTCTAGTGGATACTCTTGAAACTGCTGCTTTAGAAGGAATCAAACTCTTCTGCAATCAACATCCGATTGAAGTTGCTGCATATCCTATTGGGTTATTCCCTACCATAGACCCGAGTAATTCGGACTGGGATGTTCGGACAGACCATCTTGGTCATTTGCTAGGAGATATAGCTGAAGAAACCGTCCATATTGTTACCAGGTTTATGGATGTGCAATACCGTTACCAGATGCTACTGCGTAATGGGGTAAGTCAGATAACTGGTGTGGCTCAAGGCCACTATCGGAATGCTGATCACCAAGTAACCCAAATAGAAGAGTTACAAGCTTTGGTAACCCAAAAGGATGAAATTATTGCAGCTAGAGATGAAACAATTCTTCATCGCGAGGATCAGATCATTGAGAGTGATCATCTTATCACTCAACGTGACGCTGTTATAAAATTTCTACAAGAGCATATTCATGATCTGATGCTCGAAGCGGATGATGCCCAGGCTCATATTGAAGAATTGCAGCAGCAACCCATCCTTCCTGCTATACCCATAGTACCTGAAGAAGAAGAAGAAGACCCAGAGGAAATTGAGGGTATTTCAGAGATTGATTCTGAGCATGGGGACCCCGTTATTAGTCCCCATCACTCCCTTTCGGGCAGTCAGTCTTCTGTAGGAAATTTCGACGATTTTTAGTAAATCGTCGACTCTCGAAATGTAATCCAAGGAAATGTAATAATTTAAGTAGTCAAACCTCGCGCCATTTGATGTAACATAGATGGCCTATGTAGTGAGCTTTCGATATGCAAAGTGGGAACTATCCGAGTCAGCAATGTAATATAATTTCCGGTTTTAATCATCTTGTTCATTATCTTTAATTCTGAGATGAGATGATGGTGCGGAATATATGCATTGTTTATGTCTTCTGAAATTGGGAGTAAGGATATATGGTTAACAATGGACATCTCCTTTATTTCAGATGGTTGGTGCTACACGAGGAACCCCGGAGGGTTTCCGGGCTGACCAGGCCAGCGGTTCTCAGCAACCGCCACCACCTCCTCCCAACCTTGCCGAAGTCATGGCTCGGCAAACGGAATTGCTTAATTTGCTAGTTCAAGCACAGCAGAATCAGCAGCAACAATTCCGAGGAGGCTGGGATGATCGTAATCCTCCTGTGGCTAGCTACCAAGATTTCCTCAGTACCCAACCGCCTTTCTTCAGTAAGGCCGAGGAACCATTAGATGCCGATGCCTGGCTCCACATCATTGAATCGAAGTTCGCTCTCCTGACCATACCTTGTGCGGATTCTAGCAAGGCTTCTTTTTGCTGCTCAACAACTTCGTGGTGCTGCTAGAATCTGGTGGGACAATTTCTATGCCATGCAACCTGCAGGGCATGTCATCACATGGGATGAATTCCGGGTCGCTTTCAGAGCGCATTATATTCCCGCAGGATTATTGGAGCGAAAGCTTAACGAGTTCCTGACCCTTACACAAGGTGCCAACACAGTTTTGCAATACGCACAGAATTTCAATCATCTGTGCCAGTATGCAGGGTATCATGCCGATAATGATACCAAGAAACAAGACCGATTCCGTCGGGGCCTGAACACCAAACTCAAGGAACGCCTGAACCTTGTGAGGGCTACTACTTTCAGTGAGTTGGTTAACATGGCCTTAACTCAAGAAGACTGCATTGTGGCGCATTCTGCCGAAAAGAAGCGGAAGAACCCTGCTGGGACCTCGAGTGCTCAACCACCGAGGTACCGGGTTGTTCCCAGTACGCCGCCCAGAGCACCACAACGCAATGCCCCTACGGGAAGATTGGTTTTTAGGCCTCCTCAGCAGCAAGGAAGGTTCAGACCTCCTGTGCCACCGCAACAAGCACAACAATCTGGCCAACGGCCAAATATTCCGCAAGTGCCACAGAAAGGCAACAACTATCGCTGCTACAATTGCGGAAGTGCGGATTATCTCATCCGAGATTGCCCGCGGCCTAAGAAATCCAATCAAGGACAGAGCTCCACCCAGGGAAATCAGAATAAGGGCAAGAAGCCGGTGATGCAAGTCCGACAAGGACGAATTAACTTCACCACTCTTGCAGAACTTCCAGATGGAGCTCCTGTCATGTCGGGTACATTTTCTATTCACCACCAACCAGTTGTTACTTTATTTGACTCTGGGGCAACACATAGCTTTATTAGTAACAACTGTGGAACCCGACTAGGACTTGAATCTTGTCCTATCCAGGGGTCATATATGATCACTACCCCTGGAGGAAATGTTACTTCCAACCGAATAAGTAGATATGTGCCAATTCAGTTAGGTAGTAAAGAGATTAAAACTGATTTGGTTTTACTCAATTTAGAGGGTATCGATGTCATACTTGGGACAAACTGGATGGCTGAACATCGAGTTCAGTTAGATATATCTTCCCGGGTTATCAAAATTGATTCACCATATTGTGGAGCCATTACTCTTGTTCTGCCTCCGCCAGAATGTCTACACCCTTGCACATATGCTATCACAGATATCAAAGTTAAGGATATCCCTGTAGTGTGTGAATACCCCGATGTCTTTCCAGACGATTTGCCTGGAATGCCCCCAGATAGAGACATCGAGTTCATTATTGAACTTCAACCCGGCACTGCTCCAATTTCAAAAAGGCCGTACCGCATGCCTCCAAATGAATTGGCAGAATTAAAAGTTCAGCTACAAGATCTTCTTGATAAGGGTTATATACGCCCCAGTGCTTCACCTTGGGGTTGTTCTGCTCTCTTTGTCAAGAAGAAAGACGATAGCCTGAGACTATGTGTCGACTACCGTCCACTCAATGCGGTTACCATCAAAAATAAGTATCCTCTTCCCCGTATTGATATCTTATTTGATCAATTAGCTGGAGCAAAGGTCTTTTCTAAGATTGATTTACGCTCTGGTTACCATCAGATCAAGATCAGGCCTAGCGACATTCCAAAAACGGCCTTCTCAACCAGATACGGACTTTATGAATATCTGGTCATGTCATTTGGACTTACAAATGCACCGGCATATTTCATGTATCTCATGAATTCCGTATTTATGCCGGAGCTCGATAAATTCGTCGTGGTCTTCATCGATGATATTCTGATATACTCCAGAACCAAGGAAGACCATGCTAATCATTTACGTGTCGTTCTTCAACGACTACGTGATCATCGCCTTTATGCCAAATTTTCAAAATGTGAATTCTGGCTGGATAGTGTGAAATTTTTGGGACATACTATTTCTAGTCAAGGCATATCGGTCGATCCAACCAAAGTTCAAGAAGTTATGGACTGGAATCCTCCCACTTCAGTCCATCAAATACGAAGTTTCCTTGGATTGGCAGGATATTATCGTCGATTCATTCCAGACTTCTCCAAGATAGCTAAACCCATGACTGAGCTACTCAAGAAAGAAGTTAAGTTCCGTTGGGACGAGAAGTGTAAGGAAGCATTTCACACTTTGAGAAAACTTCTGACGACTGCTCCAGTACTAGCTCAGCCAGATAGTACCCAGCCTTTTGATGTCTACTGTGACGCTTCTGGAATTGGCCTTGGTTGTGTTCTTATGCAAAACAACCAGGTTATTGCTTATGCATCCCGAGCACTTCGGACTCATGAGCAAAATTATCCAACACATGATCTTGAATTGGCAGCGGTTATTCATGCTCTCAAGATCTGGAGACATCATCTTATGGGTGCTAAGTGTAACATTTACACTGACCATAAGAGCCTCAAGTATATTTTCACTCAAGCTGATCTAAATATGAGGCAAAGGCGTTGGTTAGAATTAATCAAAGATTATGACCTTGAGGTGCACTATCACCCAGGCAAAGCTAATGTGGTTGCGGATGCACTTAGCCGCAAGTCACATTATCACTGCTTAACCATATCCATTTTTAATGACACTCTTTGCCATCAAATGAGGAAACTCAATCTTGAGATTATTCCCCAAGGTAGTTTAAACTTGATCTCCGTTGAGTCTACTCTGCGGGATAAGATCGTCATGTCGCAGCTACATGATGAGGGTGTCAAAATTATTAAATCCAAGCTATCCCAGGGAGAAGCTAAGTATCGGTGTTTTCACACTGATCGTCAAGGAGTCCTATGGTTCAACGATCGACTTGTTGTGCCTAAGGATCATCAACTTCGTAAGCAAATCCTCGACGAAGCACATTTGTCCAAATTCTCTATTCATCCTGGTAGCACCAAGATGTATCACGATCTTCGGCAACATTTTTGGTGGACCAGAATGAAGAGAGAAATTGCCAAATACGTGTCTGAGTGCGATACATGCCAGAGAGTCAAAGCCAGTCATCTCAAGGCTTCTGGTACACTTCAGCCATTACCCATTCCGTCATGGAAATGGGAAGACATCAGCATGGATTTCATTGTTGGTCTTCCCAACACATCTCAAAAACATGACTCCATATGGGTAATCATCGATAGACTCACAAAAACAGCTCATTTTCTTCCGGTGCATACCACTTACTCTGCTAAGAAGTATGCCGAAGTCTATCTGGAACAAATCGTTCGATTACATGGGGTTCCAAAAACTATCATCTCTGATTGAGGATCCCAATTTATCGCACGATTTTGGGAACAATTGCAATCAGCTCTAGGGACTAAATTGATTCGAAGCTCTGCGTATCATCCCCAAACTGATGGGCAGACTGAGCGAGTTAACCAAATCCTTGAAGACATGCTTCGAGCTTGTATTATTCATTATGGTACAAGTTGGGACAAGTGCTTTGCTCTAGCTGAATTTGCATACAACAACAGTTATCAAGCTAGTCTTCAAATGGCTCCTTTCGAAGCGTTATATGGTCGCAGATGCCAAACTCCTTTGAGTCGGTCAGAGACCGGTGAACGCAAAATCTTCGGACCAGACCTAGTTGTTGAAGCCGAAGATAAGGTTAAGGTTATTCAATCTAATCTTAAAACCGCTCAATCCAGACAAAAGAGCTATGCAGATAAAAGAAGGAAACCTCTGCAATTCCAGATAGGAGATTTTGTCTATCTCCGAGTATCTCCTACCAAAGGTGTCCAACGTTTCGGCGTAAAAGGGAAATTAGCACCTCGATATGTCGGACCCTTTGAAATTCTCGACGTTTGTGGCCCAGTGGCTTACAAACTTCGCCTTCCATCTCAATGGGCGGCTATTCACGATGTTTTCCATGTCTCTCAACTTAAGAAGTGTGTCAAAGTACCCACAGAAATCGTTGAGACAGGTGCCCTTGAGATTGAACCTGATTTGTCGTACATCGAACAACCTCTTCGAATTCTGGATACTAAGGAAAGATTCACCAGAAGAAGGGCAATTAAGATGTACAAGATCTTGTTGGATTATCACACCGAAGAAGAAGCGACTTGGAAAACTGAGTCTTATCTTCAACGGAATTTTCCAGACTTCCTTCAAGCCAATCCCCAAATCTAATCATTCAATTCTATTCAGCTTCGGAATCTCGGGACGAGATTCTTTTTAAGGGGGGAAGGCTGTGATATCCAGGTAGTTAGACAACTAGATACTAAGTTTGGGTGTATTATGTATGCATGTTATAATATATATATAAGTTGTACCAGACATCAGGAGTATAATTGTAATTTAGGAATTGTGTAATTACTTGAGTATAAGTGTGTAAAAGTACTTTTAAGTGGTAAACCTACATCATTGTACAAGACAACAATGCAAAAGTTAAATAAAACATAAGAAAAATGGACTTTATTGGAAACTAGGGATCTATGTGTAATTAACACAAAATATAAGGGGTTTACATGTGAAATGGTTAAAAGGTAAAAGTAAAACTCAGTTTTACTTAAGGACTAAAATGTAAAAAGAACTAGTAATGATGACTGCAGGAAAACTTGCAAAAAGGCCCTAAACATTAAAGCAATTTGTTTGAATTACAAGACAAAGTTTATAATTTGAATTGTGCTCTAAAGTTTAAAATAAAACTATATTCTTTGAGATTTTGAACTTGAACCTTAAAGCAGTCTTGTAGAGTTTGAAATTCTCTACAACTTTGCTGTTAACACTTTTCTCATTAGGCTTTTGTATCAACGGGAATTTTTCCTTTACAGAGGGATCCCTGGAAATTTCTAAAATTGCGAATCAGTCCTTCTGACTCCTGTCTACCTTCTTCCTCCTCTGGCACCTCTGCTTCTCCTCTGCTCCGTTCTGCTTCTGCCGCTCACCGCCGGCGCAGCGCCCGAGCTCCACCTCCAGCTGCTACTCGTGCACACGCGTCGCTGGAATGCCTTCTCACCGCCCTAGCCCTTCCCCGTTGTCTCCTTCCTCGCGCGCCACCTCGCCATTCTCCTGCCGCGGGCTGCCAGCACCACTGGCCACGGCGCCCTTCTGCTCTTCCACCGCCGGGCCTAAGTAGCTACCTCCAACCGCAATGTTGCCTCTCTTCTCACTCATTTACTTCCTGGTAATCTATACAAAGCAACTCGGTTTGCTTCTGTGCGTGGATCAACAGCCGCCGCCCCACCTCCATTGCCGCCGCCCTCTGCTCCACGTCGAGCTTCCCCTTCCGACCTCTCTCTCCCTGAGTTGAGCCTCGGAATCGGGTCCCCTTCTCGCCCTAGAGCTCCTAGACCACACGCCATCCCCATTCCCCACCCGAGCTCGCCGGAATTTGAGCCGCCGCTCGCCGGAGCTACTGCTCCCGTGGGCAGCTCGCCACCGGCCATCTCCAACCTCCCCGAGACCCTCTACAGGTAGCCTTTGACTCACTGGTGCTTCCTCTCCCCTTGCCCCTCGCCGCCGGCCCCGAGAATCGCCGGATTTTGGCCGGCACAGAGCTCTCCCCGCCGGCCATGGCAGCAGGGACCCGATTGCAAGCAATCTAATTCTGTTAGGGTCCTTTATGCAAAGTTTCAGTCCCTTTCTCTATTTCAAACCAGTGAAGTTCTAAAATGTGTAAGAATTCGTAGAAAAATCAGAAAAATACCAAACTTGTTGGGTTAGAATCCTTATGATAAGTCCTACAACTTTTATTTCACAGTCAAGTTATGAAAAGGCTTAGTTTGTTCTGTATTCTAAATACAAGTAAAAGGGTGTTTTAATTGAATCTTATGATCCATAGCTTTACTGATGTTAATCTTTGGAGCATATATTGTACCTGAATTAAGAAGGCTTGCATAAATTTTTGGAGTCTAGAACAGCCCTCTAGCTAGAGTATTTAGTTACTTGTGTTATAAGTTAATAAAAGCTTGGCAAATTAATTTCAGAAGTATCTATGCATATTTAAGGATGAAATTTTTACTATAGTTTAGTCTTTATGAGTGTGATATAACATAAAAATTTGAGGAACAGAAACCTAACATAACTTGAGTTATAAATTTCAAGCTTAGATTCCTAGATAAATCATAAATAATAATTAGGATGCATGAAAATTTATGAAACTTTTCCAGGATACTAGACTTGAGTAGTCTATCATATCCTTAAATTTTGAACCCTAATTGTAGTATAAAACTCTAGTTATAATTACACCTTGAAATTTCAAATCTTAATCTTGTTTAAAATTAGGTAAGTTGTTATTTATTGTATAAAATATCTAGAGTAAAGTTATTTCAATTAAACCCACTTAGGATAATTTTCATAAGTATTAATTTAATTTTACTAAGTTATAATTTGTCTAAGATTAATTCAAGGTTAACCATAATTAAATAATGACCTAAAGTTAATTACAATGTTTAATTAATACATGGGAATTGCTAAGTGTGCATAATGTTGCTTAAGGTAATTAGGTACAATACTTATTATAATTAAATTGGATGTTTAGGGTAACCCCCCCGGTTGCCTAACGAGACTAGTTAGTTTAGTCAGTACTCGATAAATGACTGCCCAGTGCAGGGTAATTAACTTATCATCGTAATGTAATTTTTCTTAGAATTGGATTGCAACTCTATTGTGAATCATTATAAAAAAATATCTATACAAATTTATAACTAATAACCTTGCATCTCATATAGACTCGACCACTCTCGCTGACGGGGATTATCAGTTGATCCCGGAACAAGAAGAAGGTTATTCTGAAGACCCCGGGACTCTTGTCGCAGATTTCTCTGAAGCCCCGAACCAAGGTTCGGAAGAAAATATTTTGACTAACCCCAACCCTGCTAGCGAAGGCAAGCCCCGGACATAACCCCTACTTTACTACACTGCAACCTATATTATTTATATATATCTTTTTATGCATTACGTTCTTAGGAGTTGTTTGAAAACTTAGTTGCATTATTCCAGGAACCAATGTATTGATCACTAGAACTGGAGTCCGACTAGCTGCTCTGCTTATAGGACCGGTAGAAGTCGAGTGATTTCCTGTCACTCGCGCGATATAGGAATTGTAATGTTTACATTCCTGTTATCACTATAAGGATACCGGACGGGAGTTTTATGAGGTATCATGGTCAAGATGATACCCCGTCTATGTTGTTGAATTTTGATAAGGTCGCAGTGTGTGGTTGAAAGTACGCCTAGAGGGGGGGTGAATAGGCGATCGTTGCTTAAAACCTGCACACAAGAATTCAGTCCGAGGCTGCCTGGCGGACCGTCCGCTGGGACTGTCCGCTGGGCACTTCCAATGTCCGCTGGGACGTCTCGGGTAAGAAATGTAACCGATTGAAAACTAAAACTTGTATACAAAATCTATTTGAATAGAAATGCTCTAATACAAGTTAGGAACACTAAATGCGGAAGCAATCTAGCACAAGATAGGTATACAAGTAGATCGGGCAAGAATACTACACGGAGGTACAAAAAATAAGTATAACAAATGTGCAAGAGATGATGTGATGTAATCAAACACAAGAGACACAAGATTTTTCACCCGAGGTTCGAATCCACTCAAGGATTCTACGTCCCCGTTGAGGAGTCCACAAAGGACCGGGTTTCTCTCAACCCTTTCCTCTCTCAAGCAACCACAAAGGTCAAACTTGAGCTTTTCACTAGCAACAAGGGTAATACAAACTTCTCAATCCAACCACACCACGAGTTGGTTGTTCTTGAGCACCTCTAACCGTCTAGGAGCCAAGCTCCAAGAGTAATAGATGTGGAAAGCGATGGAGAATGCCAAGAGATGCCCAAGAGAGGTGAATCTCTTGGGAAAGCTTGAATCTTGCTTGGATCTTGCTCAAACCCAACCCTAGACCAAGGATTTGGAGTGGAGAAGCTAGGGTTTTACTTTGGGGAGCTTTGGAGTGCTTGGAATGTGCTTGAGGCTCAGCTTATGCAATTTTGACCGGTAGTTTTTCGTTGGGGGTCGAAGGGGTATATATAGAGCCTCTCTAAAAACTAGCCGTTAGGCTGTTTTTAGTGTCCTGGCGGACTGTCCGCCAGGCCTGGCGGACTGTCCGCCAGGAACACTCGGGTTTGCAATCTTCTGTTCAAGGCATGGGTTCCGGATTTGGTTTATTTGTGTTCTACCACATACTTTCCACATCCCCCTTGATAGTACGGTATACCTAGACTCAAGAAAATATAAAACAAAGAATTATCTTCGCTTGAACCACATTTCTTGAACCGGTACCGTTCTCCAATTTTAACGAATCGTCGGAATTGGTTCTTCTTCCTTCTCCTTTTTGGTTTCTTTGACCCCTGCTCATTATTCTCAATTGAAACATTAGATACACATTTAGGTTGTTATAAATCACCAAAATAGGTCATTAGGCCTAGATGCACTTTCAATCTCCCCCTTTTTGGTGATTGATGACAACCTAAATGAATCAATAAAAACAATGAATTCAATAGAGCTTAAGGAAATAAATATGTGATGAGCTCCCCCTAAATCCATGCATCCACAAGATATTCATGAACTCCATTTCATAATGAGCAAACCAAATAAAGTCAAAGCATCATGATGGGATAAAACCAAGATTAGATAAACAAGGATAAGCAATAGGTTCACAATCATAGCATAGCATCATCCATAAATAGGTTATTACAACCCAACTTAGTTCAAATACGAGATAAGCAATAAACACATAGTCTCACATACATCCAAATATCCAAATAAGTTTTTGACGACACTCAAGCTCACCATGAGTCTAAGAACACATGCTAGGATACAATCTTCTCCCCCTTTGGCATCAAGCACCAAAAAGAGAAAAGACAAACGGAAGCTAGGAGCAGCAATAACTCATCATCTAAAAAGACCATGTTAACCAATTCGATTCAAACGATCAAGAGAATCCAAGATTTTCACAAACAAGGAATACATTATTTTGAAAATCATTTTGTTGTTAAACGGATTACCATTGGACAAGCAGGTGAGCAACACTTCATTCCAAATTTCTAGAATCAATGATGTTTAACTCATTCCTTAATGCACAGAATCTTTTCTCATCTAAGGGTTTGGTGAAGATATCGGCAACTTGGTCGTTTGTTCTCACATGAGAGATCTCTATGTCTCCTTTAAGATTGTGATCTCTCAAGAAATGATGCCGGATATCTATGTGTTTGGTTCTAGAATGCTCACAAGGATTTTCGGCTATTTTAATGGCACTCTCATTGTCACATAGGAGTGGAATACGATTCAAGGTGTAACCGTAATCCTTTAGAGTTTGTCGCATCCACAAAAGTTGAGCACAACAATGTGCGGCTGCAACATACTCCGCTTCGGCTGTGGAAAGAGCAACGGAATTTTGTTTCTTAGATGCCCATGATACAAGGGATTTACCCAAAAATTGGCAAGTCCCGGATGTGCTTTTCCTATCAATTTTGCATCCGGCATAATCCGCATCGGAATAGCCAACTAGTTTGAAATTTGAACCTTTTGGATACCAAAGACCTAGGTGAGATGTATGAACTAAATATCTCATGATTCTTTTAACAGCTCTCAAATGGCATTCCTTAGGATTTGATTGAAATCTTGCACAAAAACAAACACTAAGCATAATATCGGGCCTAGATGCACAAAGGTAAAGTAGTGAGCCAATCATGGATCGATATACCTTTTGATCCACGGATTTACCTCCAATATCAAGATCAAGATGCCCGTTTGTCCCCATGGGGGTCTTGATTGGCTTTGCGTTTTCCATGTTAAACTTCTTGAGTATATCATGAGTGTACTTGGTTTGGCATAGGAATGTCCCTTCCTTGAGTTGCTTGACTTGAAATCCTAGGAAGAAGTTCAACTCTCCCATCATAGACATCTCAAATCGCTTAACCATTGTTTGACTAAACTCATCACAACAACCTTTGTTAGTGGAACCAAATATAATGTCATCAATATATATTTGGCAAACAAATAAATCATTACCAACTTTTCTAGTGAATAAGGTAGAGTCGGCTTTACCAATTTTAAAACCATTTTAAATGAGAAAATCCCTAAGGCATTCATACCATGCTCTAGGAGCTTGCTTAAGCCCATAGAGCGCCTTATGGAGTTTGTAAACATGGTTAGGATATGCTTCTTCCTCAAACCCCGGTGGTTGCTCTACATATACCTCTTCCTTGATTGGACCATTCAAGAATGCACTTTTGACATCCATTTGATAGAGCTTAAAATTATGGTGAGTAGCATAGGCAACAAGAATACGAATTGACTCAAGCCTAGCTACGGGAGCAAAAGTTTGATCAAAATCCAAACCTTCAACTTGTGAGTAACCTTTTGCCACAAGTCGTGCTTTGTTTCTTGTCACCACACCATGTTCATCTTGTTTGTTGCGGAACACCCACTTGGTTCCAACAACGTTTTGCTTGGGTCGCTCCACCAATGACCACACTTCATTTCTTTTGAAGTTGTTGAGTTCCTCTTGCATGGCCATTACCCAATCCGCATCTTGTAGAGCATCTTCCACTTTAAGAGGTTCAAAAGAAGAGACAAAAGAGTAATGTTCACAAAAATTAGCAACTCGAGAACGAGTAGTTACTCCCTTTGCAATGTCACCAAGGATGTTGTCCACGGGGTGATCTCGTTGAATACTTTGATGCACTCTAGGATGTGGCACTTGATTTCTTGACTCCTCTTGTTCGTCATCCTTTTCTTCTTCATTTTGTTCAACACCTCCCCCTTGATTATTGCCATCTTCTTGATGATCGTTATCTTGAGTTGGAGGAGATGCCTTGTTTGAAGATTGTTGATCTTGATTATTGCTTAATTCTTGAGGACGTACATCTCCAATTGACATGTTCCTTACGGCTGCACTTGGAGCTTCTTCATCATCTAATTCATCAAGATCAACTTGCTCTCCTTGAGAGCCATTAGTCTCATCAAACACCACATCACATGAGATTTCAACACATCCGGAAATTTTGTTGAATACTCGATATGCACGTGAGTTTGAATCATAACCAAGTAAAAAACCTTCCATAGCTTTAGGAGCAAACTTAGAACTCTTAGCTTTCTTATTGAGAATATAACATTTGCTCCCAAAAACTCTAAAATATGAAACATTAGGTTTGTTACCGGTGAGAAGCTCATATGGAGTTTTCTTTAGTAGACGATGAAGATATAGTCGGTTGATGGCGTGACAAGCGGTGTTGACCGCTTCCGCCCAAAAACGATCCGAAGTCTTGTACTCATCAAGCATTGTCCTTGCCATTTCGATGAGTGTGCGATTCTTCCTCTCCGCCACCCCATTTTGTTGAGGAGCATAGGGAGCGGAGAACTCATGCTTGATTCCTTCTTCATCCAAGTAGTCATCTACTTGAGTGTTCTTGAACTCACTCCCGTTGTCACTTCTAATCTTCTTGATTCTTAAGTTGAACTCATTTTGAGCTCTTCTCAAGAACTTCTTGAGAACTCCTTGTGTTTCACTCTTATCATGCAAAAAGAATACCCAAGTAAAACGTGTATAATCATCAACAATGACTAAGCCATATTTGTTACCGCCGATGCTTATGTAGGCAATAGGACCAAATAAGTCCATGTGAAGTAGTTCCAATGGTCTACTCGTTGTCATGATGTTTTTGGCGGGATGGCTTGATCCAACTTGCTTTCCCGCTTGACATGCTCCACAAGGCCTATCTTTCTCAAACACAACGTTGGTTAGTCCAATGATATGATCACCTTTTAGGAGCTTGTGAAGATTTTTCATACCAACATGGGCTAGGCGGCGGTGCCACAACCAACCCATGTTGGACTTTGTGATTAAGCATGTATCAAGTTGAGCTTTATCTTTAGTGAAGTCCACTACATAAAGCTTTCCCTTTAATACACCCTTAAACGCAATTGAACCATCACTTCTCCTAGAGACGACCACACCCTCATCATTAAAAATACAATTATAGCCCATGTTGCAAAGTTGTGATACGGATAATAAGTTGTAGTCCAAGGTTTCAACAAGAAAAACTTTTGAAATGAAGTGTTCGGAAGATATAGCAATGTTACCGACACCCAATACTCTTCCTTGACTGTTGTCGCCAAAGGAGATTAAATCGGTTGGATCGTCATTCTCTTCATAAGTTGAGAACATGTTTCTCTCTCCGGTCATGTGGTTAGTGCATCCACTATCAATGATCCACTTTGATCCACCGGAGGCATAGCCCTGCAAAACAAATTTAGGCTTTGTTTTTAGGTACCCAAATTTGCTTGGGTCCTCTCACATTAGTCACAAGTGATTTGGGCACCCACACACAAGTCTTTGGACTCTTGTGGTGTGGCCCAACATATTTAGCAAACACTCTTCCAAACTTGTTTCTCATAATCACATAAGATGCATTAAAGTCATAGAAATAATTAGTAGGAAGCTTTGATGCATTGGAAGAAGTGAGGCGAAAGGCTGAAATTCTGCCACCCGAGCGTTCCTGGCGGACTGTCCGCTGGGTCCTGGCGGACTGTCCGCCAGGCCTGGCGGACTGTCCGCCAGGCACTCTCGGGTGCCCAGTTCCGGAAGCAATTTTCCCATTTGTTGCTTCCCTTACAAACTTAGGAAACTCATGCCCATTGATCTTGATTCTTGCATTATGCTTTTCAAAACGTTGAAAACCAATACCATCCTTGATGTTGGGGCGTCTTGAGTCCAAGTATGCACCTCTTGCATATTTGAGTTTTTCCTCCTCAAGATCCTTCTTCTTTTGTTGTGCTTCACTTTCTAGGGATGTGATCTTGACTTTCAAGCTTTCAATCAACTTTACGTTAGTAGCACATGCATCAACATCAATATCTTTGCATCTAATGCATGATTGTGCTATGGAGAGACTAGTTGATGAGTCATGTTGAGATGTTGAGGCATTGGACAAGAGAGTGTCAAATTGCAATTCAAGGCTTTTGTTTAAGCAAATAAGTTCATCTTGAAGTGCAACATTTGCACTCTTAAGATTAGTGTTAGTCTCCTTGCTTTCCACAAGTTCCTTGTCCAAGGCCTTACATTTTTCTTCTTGCTTAGTTATGATCTCCTTGAGTTCAAGGTTTCTCTTCTTTTCAAGAATGAGCAAGTCCTCTTGTTTATCAAGGAGATCATTCTTCTCATTTAGCTCTTCTATGAGTTCATTAAACTTAGCAATAGCATTTTTATCTAAATTCTTAAACATGGCAACCATATCAATATCATTATCATTTTCATTAGAGCTACTAGATGTACTTTCATCATCACTAGTAGTATATTTAGGAGAAGAGCATGGGATGGCTTTTACCTTTCTTTTACCTCCCCTTGCCATAAGACAAGTGTGAGTGATATTTTTCCCATGCTTGAGGTTGGGGAAGAGAGAAGTCTTGTTAAAGGCGAGTGTGGCCGCTTCTTCTTCATCCGAGTTGGAGCTCTCATCATCGGAGTCCCACTCCTTGCCAAGATGTGCTTCACCACTTTGTTTCTTCTTGAAGAACTTCTTGTCCTTGGTGAAGTAGTTCTTTTCCTTGTTGTCCTTTCTCTTCTCTTCCTTGTCCTCTTTCTTTTCATATGGGCAATTTGCAATGAAGTGCCCACTCTTGCCACAATTATAGCAATTTCTTTTTGTCCTTCTTTTGGAGCTCTCATGCCCCTTGTTGCCCTTGTAGTTGTGGTTTCTCATCAATTTGCTGAAATTCTTCATGAGAAGAGCCATGTCATCATCATCAAGACTTGAACTATCGCTATCATTATCACTTGATGAGGATTCTTGCACTACTTTCTTGCTCTTCTCCTTCTTGTTTGCCTTGAGGGCAATGTCTTGCCCTTTTGAGGTTGAGGTTCCCTTGGACAAGCTCTTCACATACTTAGCTTCACTTTCCATCATCTCATGGTTGATGATCTTGCCAAGTACTTCTTCCGGTGTCATCTTCTTGTAGTTGGAGCTTTCCCTTATCAAGGTACATAAGGTTATGTTCCTTATCGAGAAGGCCCTAATCATCCTCTTGACCACTTCATGGTCGGTCCACTTCTTGCTTCCAAGATTCCTCACTTGATTGATCATCTTCTTGAGCCTTGTGTACATCTCTTGGGGAGTTTCATCATCCAAGATGGCAAACCTCCCAAGTTCTCCTTCAAGCATCTCAATTCTTGCTTTCCGAATGGTCTTGGTGCCTTCATGTGCCACTTTGAGAGTATCCCATATCTCTTTTGCACTTTGCAATCCATCCACTTTATCAAATTCCTCTCTACTCAAGGATGAGAGGAGGATGGTTGCGGCTTGAGCATTGCGGTGGAATAATTGTTGCATGGTTGGTCCAAAACTTTCATCATCGCTATCCGGTTGCTCAATACCTACACAAACAATCTCCCAAAGACTAGGGTGAAGAGAAAACAAGTGCCATCTCATGTTAGTCCTCCATTGGGAGTAGTTAGTTCCATCAAAGTGTGGAGGTTTTCCAAGAGAAACGGAAAGAAAATTGTTATTGGAACTCATGTTATCATAATTGAAAGGAGTGCGAGAGTAGTTAGAAGTAACCGATTTCTTCTTCTTCCTTCTCTTGATGTAGATGGACCCTTCATCACTACTTGATGTTGAGGATGAGGATGACTCAATCACTATCCTCTTGCTTTTGCTTTTGCTCTTACTCTTTTTCTTGTGATCTCCACTCTTCTTGGAGCAATCGGATACATCAAACTTGGCGTTGTCATCTTCCTTGTGCATCTCACCTTCTTTGCCCTTGTTCTTCTCAAGACTCTTGTGTGAATCTTCTCCGGCCATGATCTCCTCGAGTTGTTAGACTCAAATTTGAGGAACCACGCTCTGATACCACTTGAAAGTACGCCTAGAGGGGGGTGAATAGGCGATCGTTGCTTAAAACCTGCACACAAGAATTCAGTCCGAGGCTGCCTGGCGGACCGTCCGCTGGGACTGTCCGCTGGGCACTTCCAATGTCCGCTGGGACGTCTCGGGTAAGAAATGTAACCGATTGAAAACTAAAACTTGTATACAAAATCTATTTGAATAGAAATGCTCTAATACAAGTTAGGAACACTAAATGCGGAAGCAATCTAGCACAAGATAGGTATACAAGTAGATCGGGCAAGAATACTACACGGAGGTACAAAAAATAAGTATAACAAATGTGCAAGAGATGATGTGATGTAATCAAACACAAGAGACACAAGATTTTTCACCCGAGGTTCGAATCCACTCAAGGATTCTACGTCCCCGTTGAGGAGTCCACAAAGGACCGGGTTTCTCTCAACCCTTTCCTCTCTCAAGCAACCACAAAGGTCAAACTTGAGCTTTTCACTAGCAACAAGGGTAATACAAACTTCTCAATCCAACCACACCACGAGTTGGTTGTTCTTGAGCACCTCTAACCGTCTAGGAGCCAAGCTCCAAGAGTAATAGATGTGGAAAGCGATGGAGAATGCCAAGAGATGCCCAAGAGAGGTGAATCTCTTGGGAAAGCTTGAATCTTGCTTGGATCTTGCTCAAACCCAACCCTAGACCAAGGATTTGGAGTGGAGAAGCTAGGGTTTTACTTTGGGGAGCTTTGGAGTGCTTGGAATGTGCTTGAGGCTCAGCTTATGCAATTTTGACCGGTAGTTTTTCGTTGGGGGTCGAAGGGGTATATATAGAGCCTCTCTAAAAACTAGCCGTTAGGCTGTTTTTAGTGTCCTGGCGGACTGTCCGCCAGGCCTGGCGGACTGTCCGCCAGGAACACTCGGGTTTGCAATCTTCTGTTCAAGGCATGGGTTCCGGATTTGGTTTATTTGTGTTCTACCACATACTTTCCACATCCCCCTTGATAGTACGGTATACCTAGACTCAAGAAAATATAAAACAAAGAATTATCTTCGCTTGAACCACATTTCTTGAACCGGTACCGTTCTCCAATTTTAACGAATCGTCGGAATTGGTTCTTCTTCCTTCTCCTTTTTGGTTTCTTTGACCCCTGCTCATTATTCTCAATTGAAACATTAGATACACATTTAGGTTGTTATAAATCACCAAAATAGGTCATTAGGCCTAGATGCACTTTCAGTGGTAGCGGTGGCTAAGCGTTTGAAAGTACTAACCACATGCCGTGAAATATGGTAAGCGGTAAGCCTAGTAACCGATCGGCCCGAGGAGTGGACATACCACCCACCACATGTATTTGCTTCTTTTGGTTACTCTGTTCGACGTGTAGGCATATGTGTTGCTGGGCAACCAGGAGTACGGGTTTTGTAGTCGCGCTACAGACGTACTTCCTGCACTTTTGTAGTGCGTATGACCTGCAGTCGCTTGTGGTGGCACTGATCCACGAGTCGGAATGAAAGGCAAACGGTTGCTTCGGAACGACCCTGTGGCGTTCCAAGCGTGTGTGTTAGGTTTACCTTGCAAGGGTTGAATCTCGATTCAGAATCGTCCGCCTCTCACGATGTATGAGACTGCTTATCCCCTTTATCACATAGAGTAACAAGAGCAATTATGTGATTATTAAAGATGATGTTTGAGTAAAGATTCTACCATATTTGGATAGCTATAGGTGCTTACCTAGAATGGTTAATCAACTAGAATCTGAAAGCTAAAAATTGAAAATAAGGATCTACTCTTTGTTGCTTTTCAGCTGAAAACCCTACCCAAAGCTAAAAGCCATCATGAGTCTAGTTATGGGCTAAGGTATACCCATTTCCGGGTAAGTCTTGCTGAGTATTAGTATACTCAGCCTTGCTTTGTTAATTTACTTCAGGTAACCCTTCTGATGAGCCAGCGTTCATTACACCGTGGCCTTACCCTTTGCCTGATGGTTGGTCCGTGGAATGGGATCCGTCCCCGGCCAACACAGACCCCGCCGAGTGATATTATGCCAGGGCTAGCATAATATCTGTAATGACGCCGTGTATATCGACTCCGCTTTTCAAATTCCGCTGCTTTAACTAGAAACTTGAACTTGTGTTGTAATAAACTCTCCCCAGTGAGGACAAATGTTATTTTATACATTTTTGTAATATAACTGCCTGTGGTGTAAATTATTTTGGCATTATATCTCTGGACTCACCTTCGTGTGAGGTACCTTGTTGGATCCTGAGTTCGGTGGTTTATCGGGATGTTACCCGACAGACCAATAGTATTATACTGTTTGAAGTACGAGTTAGCCCTCCAGGGAGGATTAGCGTACTTGAGCCAGTATAATTCAGGTTGGTTCTGCCACATTAACCATGTGAATTTTATGAAATATTGGACTTAACTGCAAACAATTATGACTGGTCATGATTACTTTCAGTTTTACATTTTGGCCCCTAGTAACTTTGAAAGTTACTTTTGTAATTCACAGTTGCATAAAAGGACTCATACTTTTGGAAAATCATACATAGGTCCTTATTTTCACAAATGCACCCAATTCAACACACACATTTCAACACAACCATTACAAATGAAACCTTTGGGTAAATACACATTTTTTTTACAGGGGGTAAAGTAAAGAAAATGTGTTTGCAAAACCACCCTTCACTTATTTTAAAGTTATCTCCTATCCAATTATATTTTGCAAAAACAACCCTAGTTTTTCCGTAATTATAAAAATACCCCTTTTATGTGCATTTAAATTTTTAAAAGCTTTACTTAAACACACACAAGCTTTACAGTAACAAGCACATACTTCACACTAACAAATAATGTGCCTAGATTACAAGTACGTGAACTGTCACAGCCTTCCCCCCTAAAACGAATCTCGTCCCGAGATTCAGGACGAAAGACTCTTAATGGAAAAGAAGCAAATCACCCATCAAAAGCGGGAGGAAGCAATCACACCAGAGAAGTAAAAGCCGTTGGAGTATGACGAGATGAGTATAACGAGAGCATGGATAGATTGTACATGGATAAGTTTGACGAGAGAAGAGAGAGAAAGGTGATCAAGTTCTCATAGAACTAAGATCACAACATGAGGACGATAAACGTCGGTGACATTCATCACAAAACTTATGGATAGCAAGTGAGGATAGTACGAGAGATTGAGTTACGAGTGATGTTTGAAACACCCCTGCTCAGAGTTTATTACCTGAATGATTTAGATGATGTTGATTGCAAAACATGCCTAGTTATACCGATGCAATCAAGTGATAATGACAAAATGCTCCAACTCAGAGTGCAATGCTCGATATATAACCATGAACGTGATGCACTATTGTGATGTATGATTACAATGATGGTGCAACACGAGGATGGAGGATTCCATGCACGACCGAAATGGTGCATATGACACAATGCAATTACCATGATGCTGGCCAAATGATGCATACACTATGATGCTGGGATGACGATGCTTGTGATGTATGCACGTAAGAAATGCATAAAGTATGATGCATACCGTCATGAGTTAATGACACACATAACTCGCACCCTGCAACCGTTCTCTCGTAACTAACACCTGGGTAGTTCTATATCCGTAAGTGAGAATCAAAAGTTAGGACACTAGTAAGGTTGCATAAAAAAGAGATTGCAGTGAGTTACGCCACATATACCTAGGCACCAGTGCGCTCCTAATGGCTCAGTCATGTGGCTGCAGCGCACATGAGGCCTTAGGTTCCGACACGGCATCATGGTCATGTGACTAAACACCACCACAAAAGAAGAATAACAACCCTGTAGTGCCAACAGCAACAAGATAGATTTAGAAAACCGAAGACAACCCGAAGTTGTACTGAAAGCACACCCGTTAGTCAGTCTACGGATTTTCGATGACGATGCAACACCATGCACTGACCAAAGATGGTATGTGTTATGATGCATGACTTTTGCCGAGAGAATTATATTCAAAAAGTAATTATTGTCATACACCTTTTTAATTTATCCAAAATCATCTGAGCAAAAATCGAAGGTGCAACTTTTAGATGTTGTAACCAGAATAGCCAACAATATAAGGTACAACATCGAGAGAGGACAGATGAATCACTGAATGATGGATTGAAGGATTTAATGATGATTATCAAGGTTTAACCATCAAAGGAAAAGCTCAATGCTTCTGCCGAAACAGATATAAGGCAAGATCAAGGGTTTGATTTGACTGTCAAGCTAAAATCGGTGACAAGGTCCAAACATGACCCAACCCACTTGATTCACAAAAGACCTTCTCAACTCCAGGTTAGCTTAGCAGATTACGTTGGCTTCTACAACACAAAGTCTAGGCAGGCATTCAGATACAAGCAACATATTTTAACACAACAATGTAACAAGCAAGGCAATCAAACCAATCCAAGATGACATGATGCATGCACGTTCTACATATCCTCACAAACAAAAACAACTGCCATGTAATCTTGGTCTTACGTAGTTAGTTATGGTGGCACAATATAAATACGTCTCTCCCTATAATAGCTAGTCGATAAATCCTATTCGTCTTAACCTATCGAATCATGGTTAGCATACCTGCAGAAAATCACAAAATATATATATACACCGGACCTTTCATGCCAGCATGTCATGAAAGCGTCCCCAATCATTACTGTTCACTATAGAAACAGCATCTGTACAATTACCGCCGTACAGACAACGTTAACATACGTCGTGAAAACAACGTATTCATGGGGGTACCGCAAAATGCGGGGGTATGAACAGCGATCGCCATACCTTGCGTCGAACCATCTACTCCCAATGTAATCAACCGAGGTTGGTACATTGGCAGCATCTCAAGTAGGCCACTGCTTGAGAAACAGCGTTCGGTTTGCATCACCGACGGGAAGGCTAACTCCCCAGTTAGCTGAGGATCCTTACCTTCTTACCTCATCGTCGAAGGTGTCGTTACAGAATGTAAAGTTAGGGTTGTGCATGAATTTAAGTTTTCAACCGATAGTAATGCTGGAAGTCAGAGTTATATACATACATATATATATATATATATATACTATAGGCACCTCTAATTCCCTTAATAAGCATAACCCTAGGGCTTTACGTACTAAGCACAATCCTTAACGAGTCCAACGTAGTTTTGCAAAATACTTGGTTGGTCAAATTTTTATACTGAAAGCATTTTTAAGGTACAATATATCTCTAGAGTAACCTTATAGCTCTGATACCAGCTGTGGCAGAACCAACCTGAATTATACCGGCTCAAGTACGCGAGTCCACTCCAGAGGGCTCCAACGTGCTTCAAACGGTATAATCCCTTGGCCCGTCGGGTAGCGTCCCGATAAACCACCGATACAGGATCAAATAAGGTTACCTCACACGAAGGTGAGTCTAGAGATACAGTCACCATCATATTTTACATCACAGGAAATTACATTACAAGAGTTTCTAAAAGCAGTACGAAGTTCTAAATTTAGAAAAGACATTACAAACTGTTAAAGCTATGGTTTTTAGCAGCGGAAAATATACGCGATGATTTATAGCACGTCGTCAAGGCGGATGTCATGCTAAGCCCTGGCACGACATCACTTGATATCACCAATGTTGGTCGGGGATGGATCCCATTCCACGGACCAACCTTCTGGAAGAGCACAGGGCCAAGGCAAGGGAAGAGTAGGGTCTTCAAGACATTATCTGCAAAACATATAACTAGCAAGACTGAGTATACTAATACTCAGCAAGGCTTACCCGGTCATGGTATACATAGCCATGTAACTAGACATATGAAGGCTTTTAGCTTTGGGTAGAATTTTTAGCTGAAAAGCAATAAAGAGTAGATCCTAAATGTCATCTTTTAGCTTTTGAGTTCTATGTGATTATTCATTCTAGATGAGCACCTATAGCTATTCAAGCATGGTAGAATCTTTGGTCAAACATCATCTTTGATAACCATATAATTGCTCTTGTTACTCAATGTGGTAAAGGGATCAAGCAGTCTCAACCATCGTGAGAAGCGGACGATTCTGAATCGAATTCAACCTTGCAAGGATAAACCTAACTCACACGCTTGGAACACCAAAGGGTCGTTTCGAAGCAACCGTTTGCCTTTCATTCCGACTCGTGGATCAGAGCCACCACAAGCGACTGCAGGACCATACGCACTTCTAAAGTGCAGGACGTACGTCTGTAGCGCGACTACAAAACCCGTACTCCTGGTTGCCCAGCAACACGTATTCCTACACGTCGAACCAAGTAGCCAAAAGAACCAAATACATGTGGTGGGGGGTATGTCCACTCCTCGGGTTGATTGGTTACTAGGCTTACCGCTTACCATATTTTGCGGCATGTGGCTAGTACTTTCAAACGCTTAACCACCGCTACCACACAGTATGGCCTTATCCAGTTTAACAACACAGATGGGGTATCATCTCAAACATGATACTCCACATAATTCCCGTCCGTCGTCCTTATAGTGATTGCGGAATGTAAACATGACAATCCCTATATCGCGCGAGTGATCGGAAATCACCCGACTTCTACCGGTCCTATAAGCATAGCAGCTATTCGGACTCAAGTTCTAGTGTTCAGTACATCGGTTCCTGGAATTATGCAACTAGGGTTCCAAGCAATTCTTAAGAACTTAATGCATAGAAATGTATAAATAGATATAGATGGCAGTGTAAATAAAATAGTGGGTTATGTCCGGGGCTTGCCTTTACTGGTGGGGCTGGAGTCAGGGATGTTAGTATTATTATCTTCTGAACTTTGGTTCGGGGCTTCAGATAATCCCTTGGTGACGTTCACTTGGTCTTCAAGAATATCCTCTGCAGACTCTTGGGAGATCTTGTAGGTACCGTTTGTGAAAGTAGTCGTATCTACATGCAATGTAACATTACATTCAAAGTGTGCATATGAAACTATCTTACTTTACATTAAAGTTGCAATTCAACACTCATTTAACATACTACTCACATAACAATCAAAAAGATTAGAAACTAACTTGGGTAGAGCTTTAGTTGGACAACTAATTAAGATGGGCTATATGTTGAAGACTACAGCAGAGCCGATTGGAACAACAGGGGTTTAGCCGATAGAATCGGTAAAGAAGCTCTATGCAGTTTTAGAAGATCTGCTGATTTCTGTTTAGAAGAGAAATTGGCATAAGTAGTTTTCTGTATAGGAGCAGAAGAGATTAACCGGTTTGAGTTCATCTGGGGTCATATTGGCTGATATGGATAGGAATGTCAAAGGTACGGTGCTTTAAGGATAGATCAAGGAAGGACCTTGCTGATTACATCTAGTTATCAGCATGTTTTTGCCTAACTAATGGTTGGTGTATCGGCTTGCCTTAGTCGATGAGGGTGCATCAGGTTTAGCCGATTGGACGTCTACTGGTGCTAGGTGATTGGCTAAAGCTGTATTGGTTGTGCCTAACAGAGACTCTTACTATGCTAACTTGCCGATCTGTGAACATCGACACGCTAGCCGATCAGGGTATGTAACGATCCAATATTGGAAGTAGCCGATTGTGCAACAACTACTCGACTTGCGCATTGGTAAACTAGTCGAGTGTGTGAACATCAGCCGAGCTGATATGTGCGCATTTGCTAGATTTGTTGTGGCAGAACCAACCTGAATTACACCGGCTCAAGTACGCGAGTCCTCTCTTGAGGGCTACCTCATGCTTCAAATGGTATAATCCTTTGGCCTGTCGGGTAACGTCCCGATAAACCACCGAACGCAGGATCCAACAAGGTACCTCACACGAAGGTGAGTCCAGAGATATAAATGCCAATACATCTTACACCACAGGTAGATATATTACAAAAATATACAAAGCATCATTAGCTCCCACTGAAGGGAGATTATTACAAAATAGGTTTAAGTTTTTAAGCTACAGCAGCGGAGTTTGAAAACACGAACACTGTACACGTTGTTATTACAGATATCATGCTAGCCCTGGCATGATATCACTCGGCGGGATCTGTGTTGGCCGGGGACGGATCCCACTCCACAGACCAACCATCAGGCAAGGGGTAGGGCCATGGTGTAATGAATGCTGGCTCATCAGGGAGATTACCTGAAGTAAATCAACAAAGCAAGGCTGAGTATACTAATACTCAGCAAGACTTACCCGCTCATGGTATACTTAGCCATGTATCTAGACTTATGCAGGCTTTTCAGGTTTTGGGTAGAGTTTTCAGCTGAAAAGCAACAAAGAGTAGATCCTTATTTCCAACTTTTAGCTTTCAGATTCTAGTTGATTAACCATTCTAGGTAAGCACCTATAACTACTCACACATGGTAGAATCTTTAATCAAACATCATCTTTGATAGTCACAAAGTTGCTCTTGTTACTCTATGTGGTAAAGGGATTAAGCAGTCTCAATCTCCGTGAGAAACGGATGATTCCTGAATCGAATTTCAAAACCTTGCAAGGGTAAACCTAACACACACGCTTGGAACACCAAAGGGTCGTTCCGAAGCAACCGTTTGCCTTTCATTCCGACTCGTGGATCAGATCCACCACAAGCGACTGCAGGACCATACGCACTTCCAAAGTGCAGGACGTACGTCTGTAGCGCGACTACAAAACCCGTACTCCTGGTTGCCCAGCAACACGTATTCCTACACGTCGAACAAAGTAACCAAAAGAAGCAAATACATGTGGTGGGGGGTATGTCCACTCCTCGGGCCGATTGGTTACTAGGCTTACCGCTTACCATATTTCACGACATGTGGCTAGTACTTTCAAACGCTTAACCACTGCTACCACACACTGTGGCCTTATCCAGTTCATCAACATAGACGGGGTATCACCTCAACCATGATACCAAATAAACTCCCGTCCGTCATCCTTATAATGATAACAGGAATGTAAACATTACAATTCCTATGTCACGCGAGTGACAGGAAATCACTCGACTTCTACCGGTCCTATAAGCAGAGCAGCTATTCGGACTCAAGTACTAGTGTTCAATACATCGGTTCCTGGAATTATGCAGCTAAGGTTTCCAAACAACTCCTAAGAACTTAATGCACAAAGACATATATAAATAGTATAGTTTGCAGTGTAATAAAGTAGGGGTTATGTCCGGGGCTTGCCTTCGCTGGTGGGGTTGGGGTTAGTCAAGTTAATATCTTCCGAACCTTGGTTCAGGGCTTTAGAGAATTCCGCGGTGAGGTTCCCGGGGTCTTCAGAACAAACTCCTTCTGGTTCCGGAATCAGCTGATAATCTCCATCAGCGAGAGTGGTCGAGTCTATATGAGATGCAAAGTTACAAGTTATGGAATGCATATACTTTTATGTTAATTCACAATAAAGTTGCAATCTAAATAAAAGAATATTACATTCCGATAAATAACCTAACTACCCTGTACTGGGCAGTCATCTATTAAGTATTACTTGTTTTATCTAAACCCATTAAACAACAGGGTTGATTACACTAATCTTCTAACTAGTGGCATAGGGTAACAGGTTGGGGTGTGTTTCTAATTATTATATTAAATAACTTTAGTTATTCGTTATATTAATTATTTACATGAAACTTAGGTTACTATTACATTATGGACTAAATATACTATGCCCAATTTGTTTGACACCAAATCCTTGGTTGGAAATCTAATAACAGGTTATACAATTAAAGAACAGTACCCTAAAATATTTTCATGATTTTTAAGCATTTAAATGTATCAATATTAATTATAAAAAGTGAATTACACATTATTTCTAATTAAATTTGTACATTAAGAAAATAATACTTAAATATTGGGATAATTATTTTTATTCAATTCTACATGCTAAAAGAAAATTAACACAACTGGTTTCACAATTTTATCATTTTTCTATGAATTAATATGCATTTCTTAAGCCTACAAGTAACTAAAGTTAATATTTAAATTAGATCATCAAACATTCAGAAACTGAAGTTTATGCTTTAAGTAAAGTTGTAGATCTTTATCTAAAGATTCCAACAAAATTTAGTTTACATTTTTATGATTTTTCCTCGAATTGATATAGCATTTCAAAGTTGGCAACATAATTTACATAAGGGGGTCCTTCGGGCACTATTCAGCTGAGTCTATAGCTTTACAGAAAACCCCCTGGGTTTTCAAGTCTTCTAACCCGAGGTCCCTGGGCTGTGAACCCAAGCAGAGCAAAGCGGGGGTGGTCCTGTTCCGGCGACGGCGGTCACCGGCGGCGAGGTCTGAGGGAAGGAAAGGGTGCAGGAGCTCAAGAGGGTTCTGTTGCACCACGTGTCGAGGGCTGGGGTGGTCAGAAGAATGGATCTCGCCGGAAACCCGAGGTGGCGGCGGAGGGGTCACCGTCGACGACGAGGTTCCGGTGATCAACGTCGGCAAGGGACCTGCGCACAAGAACCAGCACATCATGGGGAACGTGTAGGTGCAATTAATTGGAAGGATTCGTGTCGGAGGAGAAGCAATCGGCGAAGACAGTGGCGGCGGTGGCGAAGTTGAATACCGGCGATCATCGGGAGGGAGATGTGCTAGACTATAGAGCCAACGGACGGGTCGTGGAGCTTCACAGGGGCAATGTGGTGCTAGCTAGGGGGTTGTGGTGGCGCGGGAAGGTCCGGAGCGTGCTGTCCACGAGGAACAGGAGGCGGCGGCGTACGGTGGCCGTCGGAGATGAAGCTCCGATGTCCGAGCGGGGAAGGGAATTGGCCGGACAGTTGCGCAAGGATGCGGTGGAGCTAAAGGTGGGGTTAGTGCAGGCGGAGCAGCTGCGGAGGGATGGGACGACAGTGAGCTCGAGCTTGCCGGCGTTCGGCGGCAATGGCGACGGTGTTCTGAGGCGTGGGAGTGGAAAAGAAAGAGAAGAATGCGATCAACAGCTTGGTGGGGTAGTTGTAGTACTCACGTGCGCACAAACACAGGGACTGGGCACTCAATTTGGGGCTTGCCACGGCGGCGACTCGGTGGCGGCCGAGCGGCGGCGGCGCGCGCGTGGCGAGCGCAGGAGACGCCAGGGAGGGAGGGGAGCAGAGGTGGGAGAGGTAGGAGGCGACGCGTGGGCACTTGCGAAGCTGGAGGTGGAGCTTGGGGCGCGGCGCCGGCGGTAAGCGGCGGTGGCAGGAGCAGAGAGCAGAGAGGGAAGCGGCGGTGACAGAGGAAGAAGAAGCAGGGAGGTGTCAGGGGGACTTGTTTGTGATTTCCAAAAAGTTCAGAGACCTCTCGGTAAATTAAGTTTCCCACTGCTACAAAGGTCAAATGAGAAAATGGTAAACATGAAAGTTGTAGTGTTTTTCAAACTCTACAACATTGATTTAGAGCTTAAGTTCAGAAAATCAAAGTTTACAACTCTTTAAGTTAAGTTTATGAATAAAGGTAGAATTTGAATTACTTTTGTCTTTATTCAAATAATTTGATCAAACTTTGGGTATGTTTACAAATTTTCCTGGGATGTCATGATTACTTGTGTTTTTTACTCATTAGTCCTTAGGTAAAACTGAATTTGACTTTTATCTTTCAACCATTTTCCATGTAACCCTTATACCTTTGTGTTAATTACACATAGGTCCTTAATTTCATACAAAGTCTATTTCTCTTAGGTTTTAACTTAATATTTGTGCTTTTCTTCTCTATGATCATTTGAATTTGACATTTAATAGCATTTTTACACAATTGCACATAAAGACTTATAAAATTCATAATTTACAAATATGCCCCTAGTTCTCTGTACCACTCATATACATCAAAAACAAACATACATATAAGATATCCAAACTTAGTATCTAGGTTTCTAACTACCTGGATGTTACATTTGTGAATCAGCATAAGTAGCCGATTAGTGCATTTGCAAACTAGTTGATTAGTGAACATCAGCTGAGCCGATTCGTATATGTGTACTAGTCGATCGGTGAATCGGCATACTAATCGATTTAGTGCATCGGCACATTAGCCGATTTACACATCGGGTAGAACTAGTTGAGTGATATTTCAGCATAGCTAGTTGATTAGTGCAAGTAACTAGCCAATGGTGTATTGGTAGACTAGTCGAACTATGTATCCATACGGTTTGGGCCTCGGCGTGCTCAGCCGATTGGTGGGTCGGCTGTGTAGCTGGTTTTCATCCTTAATGTTCTCCTACATCCATTGGGGTACATCAGCCGTGTAGCTGATTGTCCTACTCTGCACTAACTGTGCTTAACTAAAATGTACTTAAGTGTTATCCTAGGTAACTAGGTGTGGTTGTATCAGCTTGATTATGTCAGTACCATAATCAATTGACGTACAGCCGATGGGTTCATCTAAATCAGACCTGCTACAAGAACTAGGTGGAACACAACACTAATATTGGACTAGGCTGATGAGATCACAAGCGCGGAACTAGTCTAACGAGAATGTGGCTGATAGGTGTGTGTCCTATGGGTATATAGCTAAAGGGGTGTGTGGCCAACATCTCAGTCGATAAATTGGCTGATATAAGTGTGCTGACAGAGAAGGTTAACCAAACATCATAACAGTCTGCCATAGGGGCAGCAAGCACATCAGGCATGGTGCACAATTTAACTTCAGTCAATCTATCGCAAGGACTTTGGCTACCAAGAGCTAATTAAGTCTAGCGTCACACAACCAGCAGGTTAAATATAAATCAAATGTTTCACTTTCAGATTAGACATCTCATATGTTTTAGAGTTGCACAACAAGTCTAATTAAGATTCGAATAAGTGGCACAGGAAACATATTGCAACAACAAGCACACATAACTGAAAATAGCTTTTAGTGGTTCATAATTTATTTCAAGTCGTACATCAAACCATCAGTGTCGCAAGGTCTCAGGTATGTTAGCTAAGTTGTACTGAGGTTACGAGCTAGTTTTAACACGCACACAAACAATACCATGCTTAAGCAATTAACTTTAAAGCATATGCTCAGAACCTGAGCAGCCGCACAGAGACACTTGTTGTAACCATAACTCATGTTATAATTATCCAACAAGGGTAACATGACTTACTCAGGAACAAGAATTAGCTACTGAAATTAATAGGTAGGAAAGCACCTCTTAGTAACACTCAAAAAGAAAACTATATCTAGGAACCAAATAAATGCAACAACTTGACATGTAGCAAGGATCTGGTAGCACAGATTAACTTGCATGATAACACACTGATAAGGAGTGTAAAAACAATTTACCAGCATTTATTGCCAACCTAAAGTATTTATTTTAGCCTCAACAAGACAAACTGAACAAAAATAGATTTACAAACATACACATAGTTTCTGGGCACGAAATTTTTACAGTGAACTAAACATGTTGAAGCAAAACTAAGGTAAAATTTTCAGCATTAAACATGAAGGAATGCAGCTAGAATTAAATTATGAACTTTCTATCAACATACAACAAAAAGTACTCGAATTCTAAGTAAATGAACAGTAAAGTACTCGAATGTTTTACACAAAGCTACTTATGGAACATACAACCTAGGTTCCAAAATTCAGCCACAACACATGCATATAACATGAGATACAAATAAAACACTTATTTTCTAATATTTAATCTACATCAGAAAATATATACTTATAGCTCAAACTTCCTAAATAAAAGTAGTCGAATTTTACTTAAGGATTCCAACAAAACTGGCATTTTTCAAAGTTTCAGCCAAAGATTTCAAAAAGATCCAACGCGATACTATTCATCTGAGTCATGGTCTGTGCAGATAGGCCCCTGGAATTCTTTCTATTGTTGTATGGGGTCCCTGGTCGCGATTTTTGGAACAGAGAAAGTTCAGGGAGCTCGATTCCGGTGAGGGGTGCTTCCCGGAGGCGAGGGAGAGGTGGGGGAGCATGAGGGACACGAGGGCTACCTTTGGATGGGCTCGGTTGACGCCGGGGTGGCTGGAGGAGGGCCGACGACGGTGACAGTAAGTTGCCAATGGTGGCAGTGGTGCTCCGGCGAGCTCCGGCGGGCGGGGTTGATGGGGAACAGGTGGAGGAGCTTCAAGGGGCTGGGGGCAAGCGATTTTGGGGGTCAGCTCGAGGGAAGAGAGGCCGGAGGGGCGAGCTCAGCGTGGGATGGTTGAGCAGCAACAATGGAGGACAACAGTGGTTTCTGGTAGTGCGACCGTGAGTTAGAACCGGCCTTTTATAGGCCGTAGAGATATAGGAGAGTGGAAAGGGCGCAATGCCGTGGCCCTGGGTGGCTGCGTTGATGCGGTGGGCGGTGAACAGAAGTGCCGGCGAGACCAGGCGGCACTGGCAGCATCACAGGCACGTGGTACTCGGCGAGGGGGCCAGCAAGAAGAGCTAGGGCGGTAGCTGGGCTAAGGAGCGACGCGTGGAGTGGCTAGAAGCTGGAGGTGGCACCGGGGAGCGGCCGAGGCTCAACACATGGCCGGAGAAAGCGGCGGCGTCAGACGCGAAGCAGAGCAGAGGAGCAAAGCAGGAGCCAGAGGAAGAAGAAGGAGAGAGGGGGTCCGAAGGACCTTTCTGGAATTTGCAAAACCTCAGGGATCTCACTGTAAAAAAAATTCGCCACTGATCCAGAGCTCTAATGAAAAAATGGTCAAAATGAAAGTTGTAGAACTTTTCAAAACCTATAACTTTGCTTTAGGGCTCAAGTTCAGAAACCTAAAGTACAAAGTTTTATTCCACCATTTTGCACTCAACTCAAACTTAATAAAGTTTTTGTCCTTAACCATGTGAATTTTATGAAATATTGGACTTAACTGCAAACAATTATGACTGGTCATGATTACTTTCAGTTTTACATTTTGGCCCCTAGTAACTTTTGAAAGTTACTTTTGTAATTCACAGTTGCATAAAAGGACTCATACTTTTGGAAAATCATACATAGGTCCTTATTTTCACAAATGCACCCAATTCAACACACACATTTCAACACAACCATTACAAATGAAACCTTTGGGTAAATACACATTTTTTTACAGGGGGTAAAGTAAAGAAAATGTGTTTGCAAAACCACCCTTCACTTATTTTAAAGTTATCTCCTATCCAATTACATTTTGCAAAAACAACCCTAGTTTTTCCGTAATTATAAAAATACCCCTTTTATGTGCATTTAAATTTTTAAAAGCTTTACTTAAACACACACAAGCTTTACACTAACAAGCACATACTTCACACTAACAAATAATGTGCCTAGATTACAAGTACGTGAACTGTCACAAATCATGCGGCAATTGATTGTTATCACATCCGAAGGACTTTCAGCAATTCCGACGGTGGCAAGAAGAACAAGAAGCCCATGGACAAGGAACCCGAAGATGATGACCAAGGGGACCAAGGGCACAACCCAAAGTTCCAAGATGCTTCGAAGACCGTCAATGTCATCTTCGGGGGATGGAGACTTCGGTTCCAGGCGGGAAGAAAAACTGCTTCTCCCGGAGATCATGTCCGTCAAGCCGGCGGCACCACGACTACTCCGCTGGTCGGAGGTGCCCATCTCGTTCTCCCGTGAGCTTTTTGGAGCCCGGTAAATTCCCCTTGGTTCTGGACCCCGGTGGTGGCAGAAGTCAGGCTCACCAAGGTCATCTTCGCCAACACTTTGAGGAAAATGGGTCTGGACTTCACGGATATGCTGGTTCCAAGCAAGTCTCCTTTCTACGGCATTGTCCCAGGTAATGCGGCGCACCCACTTGGCACGGTGGTTCTTCCAGACACTTTTGGCAGGAGGGAGAACTACCGCATCGAGTTCATTACATTCGAAGTTGCTAACTTCGAATCTTCCTATCATGCTATACTGGGTCATCCGGCACTCGCCAAATTCATGGCAGTGCCGCATTATGTTTATTTGCTTCTCTAGATGCTAGGACAAAGTGGCGTACTTACTCTTCGAGGTGACTTGAAGAAGTCATATGATTGCAACCAGGAGGTGATCCAATATGCTTCGACTACGCGTGTGCCAGATGCTTCAGGGGAAGTACTCGCGGCCGCGCAGCAGCTCTCCCAAGCTGGGCTGGAGATCCCTTCAAGAAAGGCCAGCAAGTCGAGCATCCGATTGACTGGTGATGTGGCCCTCAAGTCAATCTAGCTCCAGGAGGGAGACTCATCTAAGACCGCCATCATCGGTGCGGGCTTAGATGAAAAATAGGAACTCGCGCTTGCAGTTTCCTTCAGGCTAACCAAGACATATTCGCGTGGAAACCAGGGAGCTAATTGAGCATAGTCTGAATGTACATCCAAAGGCTGTGCCCAAAAAGCAACGCCTTCGAAGATTTGCTCATGACAAGCGTGAGGCCATTAAATGGGAAATAGCTAAACTCCTCGCAGCTGGCTTCATTAAAGAAGTGATTCATCCAGAGTGGGTAGCTAATCCCATCCTTGTAAGGAAAAAGAATAATGAATGGAGAATGTGTGTTGACTACACTGATCTCAACAAGCATTGCCCAAAAGATTACTTCGGATTACCACGCATTGATGAAGTCGTCGACTCGATGGCGGGTTGTGTACTCCTTTGTTTCCTTGATTGTTATTCATGATATCACCAGATTGCACTCAAGGAGGAGGATCAAATCAAGACTGCATTCATCACGCCGTTTGGGACTTACGCCTACAAAACTATGTCTTTCGGGTTGAAAAATGCAGGAGCAACCTGTCAGCGCGCTATTCAGATGTGCTTTGCTGATCAACTGCATTGAAACATTGAAGCCTACGTGGATTACGTGGTCATCAAGACCAGGAATCCTGATGGCCTGATTGCAGAGTTGGAAGAGACGTTCAGCAGCCTACGCAGGTTTCAGTGGAAGCTCAATCCAACTAAATGCGTTTTCGGAGTACCATCAGGGAAATTGCTCAGGTTCATCATCAGCCACCGGGGAATTGAAGCCAACCCTATGAAGATTTCGGCCATCACTGATATGGGGGCCCCGGCCACAATCAAAGATGTGCAGAAGCTAACAGGCTATATGGCAGCCCTGAATAGGTTTATCTCCCGGCTCGGGGAGAGAGGACTACCCTTCTTCAAGCTCCTGAAGTGCCAAGACAAGTTCCAATAGATGGAGGAGGCCGAGCGAGTCTTACAAGACCTGAAGCATCACCTTCAGTCCCCTCCGGTCCTAACAGCACCATTACCGAGAGAAGATCTACTACTCTACATTGTGGCAACAACTCATGTCGTCAGCAGTGCTATTGTAGTCGAGCGAGGTGAAGATGGCCATGCATTTGGAGTGCAGAGGCCTCTATATTTCGTCAGCGAGGTACTCTCCAAATCCAAGGTACGATACCCGGTGGTCCAGAAACTTTTATATGCAATTTTGATTACGTCAAGAAAATTGCGCCATTACTTCGACGAGTACAAGATCACTGTGATTATGGATTTTCCGTTGGCGGATATTCTCCATAATCAAGGTGCCACAGGCTAAGTGGGCAGTGGAACTGGGGGCTTTGTCTATCGACTTCAAGCCACGCACTGCAATCAAGTCTCAAGCTCTAGTCGATTTGATGGCTGAGTGGAGGGAGAATCAAATTCCAACTCCAGTCGACAAGCCAGAGCATTGGACTATGTACTTTGATGGGTCTCTTAAGCTCGAGGCGGCGGTGCTGGAGTTCTATTTATTTCTCAAAGAGGTGAATAATTGAAGTATGTCCTCCAGATCCTTTGGGAGGTATCCAATAATGAAGCCGAGTATGAAGCACTCCTTCACGGGCTCTGTTTGAGGATATCACTAGGCATCAAGCGACTTCTTGTATATGGTGATTCTCTTTTAGTTGTTCAGCAAGTCAACAAAGAGTGGGACTGCAACAAGGAGATGATGGACGGTTATGTACAGGAAGTGCGCAAGCTGGTAAGGCAGAACCAATCCGCTTGAATTATTCCAGCTCAAGTGCGCTAGTCATCACTATACAGGCGATACTAACTCAACGCACTTCAAACAGAACAACCCATTAGTCTGTCGGGTCACCGCCCGATTCAACCACGGTCACACAGGATTGAGGTATGTTTACCTCGCACGAAGGCGAGTTTACAATCACACCACAGCTCACCAACTTTTAATTCATAGAAATATTAAACATTGTTACAATCTGTTTAAAGTAAACTTATACAAACATTGTTTAAAACTACAAGCTATGCAAGCTTGTTCAAAGTCACAGCGAAAGAGATTAACACGCGACTACATACGTCGTGAAAGTTGACACCACGCTCAGCCTGAAACATGGCGTCATTCCGGAGGGTCATTGCTAGCTGGGGACGGATCCCACTCCACGGACCAGCCAAACGGAACAGAGAATGGCAAGGCTGGACTATCCATTTGGTTCTCACCGGCCATACCTGAAAGACAGACTAGCAAGACTGAGTATGCTAATACTCAGCAAGACTTAACCGAGATTGGGTATACTTAGCCCGAAGCTAGACCATGGAGGATTGAGATGTTCTGGTTTTCTTTTTGCTGAAAAGCAACAAAGAGTATGATCTAACTTTTATGTTTTAACTTTCAGATTCTAGTTTCATTAACCATTCTAGGTAAGCACCTATACTAGACAAGCAAGGTAGAGATTAGCATCCATTAAGATTATTCCAACAATAGTTACTGTTGTTACTTTATGTGGCAGAAGGAGCAAGCAGTCTCAATCTTCGTGAGAAAAGGACGATTCTGAATCAAGTTTCATAACAATGCAAGGGTAAACCTAACTCACATGCTTGGAAAATCCAATGATCGTTTTGAAGCAACCGTTTGCCTTTCATTCCGACTCGTGGATTAGAGCTACCACAAGCAACTGTAGGACCGTACGCACACAAATGTGCAGGACGTACGTCTATAGCGCGACTACATGACCGTACTCCTATTCGCTGTGCGGAACATACTCCCGCACATTGGTGCGTGTGCGAAAAACCAAATTACGAGTGGTGGGGGGTATGTCCACTCCTCGGGCCGATCGGTTACTAGGCATACAGCTTACCATAATTCGCGGCATGTGGCTAGTACTTTCAAACACTTGACCACAGCTACCACACACTGCGACCTTATCAACTTTTATCCACACAGACGGGGTAACCTTCCAAGTCATGATACCGCACATGACCCCATCCATCATCCTTATAGTGATTGCAGAATAGTAAACATTCAACTCCTATATCGCGCGAGTGAAAGGGAATCACTTGACTTCTGCCGGTCCTATTACAAGAGCATCTATTCGATATGGACTCAGGCATAATACATAGGTTCCTAGGATTCATGCATCTAGGGTCCCATTTCAACTCCTAGACTTAATGCATAATATAGATATATTGAGTATAAAACTGTATAAATGTAGTAATTTAAAATACTGGATTATGCATCGGGGCTTGCCTTCCTGAGCGGAGCTGGGGTCAGGGATGTCAAAGACTTCCGAACCTTTGTTCGGGACTTCAGTTAAATCCTCAGCGACGTTCACCTGGTCTTCAGAAAACCCTTGCTCGGGCTCTTGAATTAACTCGTAGACTCCATCGTCGAGTGTCGCTGACTCTACATGAGATGCAATGATTTGTATTAGGTGGTTTTTGAGTTAAGAATTTCACTTCACAATAAAATTGCAATCTAACAAATTGATAAATACAACTTCATAAAACAAGAAATTTAAATTCAAACCTACCATTTGTATCTTAATTCAATTATCATAATTGATTGGATTAATTGAATTAGGTTAACAAGTTTGATTTTTATTTTGAAATCCACAAAGGCTATGGCCTTGAATTTTTGTGGGTAAGCTTACTTCTAGCAGATGAGCTTACCATGAATTTTTCATAAATTTCTGAAAACAGAAACTAAAGCAATTGAATTAAGTTCAAATTTAAAGTTTAAATTCAAACCTTAGGTAACACAGTGCCATAAATTCTTGAAAGATTTACTATGAACTACTCAATTACAGAACATCACATGGTAAAAAGATCTAAGCATAACCTTATTAATAGGATAGAATAAATTTTTACCATTTCAAGCTTTATTTGCATAAGTTTGAATTAGTTCAAGCTAGGGTTCAGTACTGCAAGTGAAGTTTTTACACAAGCTTACTTATAACCTAACCAGGCTACACACCAAAAATCACAAGCAATAGAGCTAGCATGCAAAAGTTATACTCAAGATACCCTTTTGCTAAACATTAAAATAACTCTAAAAACATTTTGTTTCAAACTGAACTCCAGTAACAAAAGTTGTACAGCTAGACTTCTGGAGTACAACAAAACTAGTTTGGTAATTTTTGGATTTTTCTACAAATTCCTATGGATTTTTAAAGTTAGCTGATTTGAAATGGGGGGAGGGTACTGATTTTCCACAGAAAGGCCCCTGGAAAGATTTGAATCCTTGCAATTGGATCCTTGGCCAGGTTAAATAGAGAAGCCGATCGACGGTGATCGAATTACAGTGAGGGGGCTCACCGGCAGCGAGGGAAAAGTGAGGGAAAAGGTTCAGGAGCTCACGGTGGTCACGGGGGTGGCCGGTGTTGAGGAAGAGAGGGGCTGAAATGGCGGGTTGACGGCGAACAGGGTAGGCGTCGGGGCTCCGAGGGACGATGATGGCGTTCCGGTGGCCGGAGTGCCGGAGGACGGCGGGGAAGTGGCTAGAAAGCTTCCACGTGATGATGTGGTGCTGGTGGTGTGCTTGGCAGTGGCTGAGAGGCGGCGGAGTGGCGGGACGACGGCGAGACCGAGCGGCGGCGGAGCTCGAGCTCACCGACGCTGTGGTCTGGGCTGCTCGAGTGTGGGAAAATGAAATTGGACGGGTCTGTGAGCTTCAGTGGGTTGCGGCGGTGCTATGGAGCACTGGATCGCGGGTGGGAGGCGGCGGAGGCGGCTGACGACGGCAAGCCGAGGCAGCGGCGGAGCTCCGGCGGGGGTAGTCGAGCGGAAGAAGGAAGGAGAGGTAATGCGGCACGGTGGAATGGGTAAAAGAAGTCGAGAGGGATTCCTAGGCAATCCTTAAGACCAGGAGAAGCACTGCATGCACGAAGCAGCTGCTGGCAAGCCCGGCGGCATGCGTGGCGGCTCGGGCGGCGGCAGCGCAATGTGGAGGGGCGAGGAGAAGCCACCGGAGGCCGGGCAGGCGGTGGGTGTAGCGCTGGAGGGCACAGGGCGCTGGTTTAAGCGGCGCGGGGGCAGCTGGGGCTTGGGAAAATGGCTGGCGGGCGGCGATCGGACGCAGTGTGAAAATAGAGAGAGGGAGAGGCTGGAGGTTGAAGACAGGGACCTGTGTGCAGTTTTTAAAAAATGCAGGGACTCCACTGTAAAGCCAAATTAACTTTCAAACCATAGCTCAAATGAAAATATACCCAAAAGTGTAGAGCTTAGCAAGATCTACAACTTTGTTTTAAGGTTCAGTTTCAAAAGAATTAAGAATTTGCATCTATTTTAAAACTTGGCAAAATTTTAAACTTCAGAGAAATCCTATTTAAAATCTACACTCCACTTGAATCCTTAGGGTAGTTTCACTTCTCACAGAGGTTTAAAAGTAAATACTTGCTTCTTGCAAAACAACCCTTTACATATTTTGATTTTTCCTACCATTCTCACCCATTTTCCACCAAAGGACCTAAATTTTCCAGAATTACAAAAAGATCCTTTTGCCTTTGCGTTAAAGTTTTTAACACACATACAAAAGATCAAATGCACAAACTCATACTAGAATCTAGTGTGCTTTCTTCCTAAGTACCTGAATATCACAGCCTTCCCCTCTAAAAAGAATCTCGTCCCGAGATTCCAGAATAGGATGGAATCGGACGATCAGATTTGAGAGTTGGCTTGAAGGAAGTTAGGAAAGTTACGCTGAAGATATGACTCGGTTTCCCAAGTTGCTTCTTCTTCAGTGTGATGGTTCCACTGAATTTTGAACATTGTGATGGTTTCTCTTCTAGTACTTCTCTCTTTGGTATCTAGTACTTTGATCAGATGCTTGGTATAAGATAGATCCAGTTGGATTTCACTAGATTGGGAATCGATGATCTCGATAATGCACTTCCTAAGTTGAGATACATGGAAGATATCATGTATGGCAACTAGTTGAGGATGAAGTTGAAGACGATATGCTACGGGTCCACAGACTTCGATAATCTCAAAGGGTCCAATATATCGAGGAGCAAGTTTCCCTTTTATGCCAAACCGTTGAATACCTCGAGTAGGAGATACTCGAAGATATAAGAAGTTTCCAACCTGGAACTGTAATGGTCTCCTTCGTATGTCAACGTAGCTTTTCTGTCGAGATTGAGCTGCTCTTAGATTATTCTGAATAGTCTTCACCTTTTCCTCTGCTTCAGTGACAAGGTCGGGTCCAAAGATTTTACGCTCGCCGGTTTGTGACCATCTCAAAGGAGTTCGGCATCGGTGACCGTATAATGCTTCAAATGGAGCCATCTTGAGACTTGTCTGATAACTATTGTTGTAGGAAAATTCTGCCAGTGCCAAGCATTTATCCCAATTCTTGTTAGGCTCTAAGCATATCTTCTAAAATTTGATTTATCCTTTCCGTTTGCCCGTCTGTCTGAGGATGATATGCGAAGCTTCGGATTAACTTAGTTCCAAGAGCATGTTGAAGTTGCTCCCAGAATCGAGTGATGAATTGTGCTCCATGATTAGAAATGATCGTCTTTGGCACTCTATGAAGACAAACGATTTGATCTAGATAGATCTCAGCATACTTTTTGGCGTTGTAAGTAGTATGCACAGGAAGGAAATGGGCGGTCTTGGTTAATCGATCAATGATTACCCAAATAGAGTCATGCCTTTGGGAGGTGTTGGGTAAGCCAACGATGAAATCCATGTTGATATCCTCACACTTCCAAGAGGGAATGGGTAGAGGTTGAAGAATACCAGCAGTTTTTAGATGACTGGCTTTAACTCTTTTGCAAATGTCACATTCCGAGACATACTTTGCAATTTCTCGCTTCATACGAGTCCACCAAAAGTTCTATTTCAAATCTTGGTACGTCTTGGTACTGCCGGGGTGCATAGAGAATTTGGACAGATGGGCCTCATCCAATATCTGCTTACAAAGCTTATGGGCCTTGGGTACAACGATACGCTTGTTGAACCATAGAACCCCTTCGTGATCTACTCGAAAGCACTTGTACTTTTCTTCTCCTTGTGCTAACTTCTGCTTGATGATTCTGACCCCTTTGTCATGCTGTTGTGCCAGGATGATGTTATCCCTAAGCGTAGTTTCAACTGAGAGATGGTTCAAGCTACCTTGAGGAATGATCTCTAGATTGAGCTTCCTCATCTCCCAACAAAGAGTCTCATTGAGAGCCTCTACTGACAAGCAAGAGCAATGTGCCATGTGGCTAAGTGCATCCGCAACGATATTGGCCTTACCTGGATGATAGTGTACTTCTAGATCATAATGCTTGATAAGCTCTAGCCAACGTCTTTGTCTCATATTTAGATCTGCTTGCGTGAAGATGTACTTGAGACTTTTATGGTCAGTATAGATATGAAACTTTGTACCCATCAGATGATGTCTCCAAATTTTAAGTGCATGGATAACGGCTGCGAGTTAAAGATCATGCGTAGGATAGTTCTGTTCATGAGTCCTGAGTGCTCGCGATGCATAAGCAATCACTCGGTTATCTTGCATAAGCACACAACCAAGTCCGATTCCCGAAGCATCACAATAGATGTCAAAAGGTTTGGAAACATCCGGTTGAGCTAGAACTGGGGTAGTAGTGAGCTGTGCTCTAAGGGTGTGGAATGCATCTTCACATTTCGGATCCCAGGAGAATTTAACTCCTTTCTTCAGTAATTCTGTCATAGGCTTGGCTATTCTTGAGAAGTCAGGAATGAAATGACGATAATAGCCAACTAGACCAAGAAAACTGTGGATCTGATGGACTGACGTAGGAGGCTTCCAGTCTAGCACTTCTTGGACTTTACTTGGATCAACGGATATACTGCCACTGGAGATAGTGTGACCCAGAAATTTAACGGTATCCAGCCAAAATTCACATTTAGAGAATTTGGCATATAAGTGGTGGTCTCTTAATCTCTGAAGAACAATATGGAGATGGTTCGCATGATCTTCCGGATTTTTGGAATAAATCAGAATATCATCAATGAAGACCACTACGAATTTGTCGAGTTCTTGCATGAAGACATAGTTCATGAGATACATGAAGTATGCTGATGCATTAGTAAGACCAAATGACATGACCAGATATTCATAGAGTCCATATCTGGTGGAAAAGGCTGTTTTTGGAATGTCACTCGGCCTGATCTTGATTTGATGATACCCGGAGCGGAGGTCAATCTTAGAGAATACCCGGGCTCCGGCTAACTGATCGAACAGAATGTCAATGCGGGGCAGAGGATACTTGTTTTTGATAGTTACCGCATTGAGGGGATGATAATCTATACATAGCCTTAAGCTATTGTCCTTTTTCTTCATGAATAGGGCTGGACAACCCCATGGTGAAGCACTCGGACGAATGAAACCTTTATCAAGGAGGTCCTGGAGTTGGATTTTTAACTCTGCCAGCTCATTGGGTGGCATACGATAGGGCCTTTTAGAGATGGGGGCTGTGCCGGGTTGTAGTTCTATGACAAACTCAATATCCCTATCCGGGGGCATTCCAGGAAAATCATCTGGAAAAACATCTAGGTATTCGCAAACAATAGGGATATCTTTTAACTTGATCCCTTCTACAGCATAGGCATAAGAGTTGTTGCACTCCCATTATGGAAGATAGAGAATAGTAGTTTCATGATTGGGTGAATCTATCTCCACGGCTCGGGAAAAGATATCCAATGATACTCGGTGCCTAGTCATCCAATCCATGCCTAGGAGGACATCCATTCCTTTTAGGTCCAATAACAGTAAATCTGTTTTTATCAGATTACTACCCAACTGAATTGGCACCTTTCTATAAATTTGATTTGATGCAATTTTACCGCCAGGAGTCGCTATCATATGGGCTCCCTTAATAGGATAGAAATCCAGGCCTACTTTTGTTCCATATTTTGAACTGATAAAACTATGGGTTGCACCAGAATCAAAAAGTATAATCACGGGTTGATGGTTTATAGAGAAAGTACCCGTCATTATTGGCGCACCCTCGGGGAGTTCGGAGAGAGTTGTGAAGTTCACCCTCCCCTGGCGGACTTGTACCACCTGCTTCTTGCCCTTGCCCTTGTTGTTCGGGCTGGATATTTGCCCTTGGAAAGATTTCCTGGGTTGAGGACAATCTCGGATGAAATGGGATGAGCTGCCGCAGTTGAAACAACGATTGTTGTTGTTTCCTTGATTGGATGGCGGAAAGCTCAGCCTCGGGCCTTGCTGCTGGGGTTGTGGTGTCGGCGGCTGATTGAATCGAGCCTGCTGAGGAGGCCTGGCTACCCATCTGCCTGGTAGATTGTTTCAGGGCGGGGCTTGGGTAGCGGTGTTCTGGACCAACCGATATCTTGGCGGAGGCGCATTTGAGGGTCCCGTGGGTGTTTTCCGTTTCTTCTCTGCCCGGTGGGCTGAGATGCAATCCTCTTGAGTAATGGCCGTGTTGCCCAGTTCATTGAAGTTGTTGGCCCTTACTAGGTTCAGCCATTCCTTAAGTTTTGTGTTTAGGCCTCAACGAAAGTGATCCCATTTACGGGCGTCAGTGTCCGCATGATAACCCGCATACTGGCACAGGTGATTGAAGGTCTGTGCATACTGCATGACAGTGTGGGTTCCCTGGGTCAAAGTCAGGAATTCATTGAGCTTTCGCTTAATGAGTCCCTCTAGAATGTGGTGCACTCTGAAAGCGGTCCGGAATTCATCCCATGTGACAACATGACCAACCGGCTGCATGGTGTAGTACTGGTCCCACCATATGCGGGCGGTGCCGCGAAGTTGTTGAGCTGCGAAGAGGGCCTCATTCGCGTCTGAGCATGGTGCAGACAATAATGCGAACTTGGACTCCATAGTGCGGAGCCATGCGTCAGCATCGAGGGGCTTATCTGTTTTATGGAACAATGGGGGCTGGGTGCTGAGAATGTCTTGGTAGCCAGCCGATGGATGTTCATCACGGCCTCGGGATGGGTGATAAAACTGGTTCATCTGGGCCTGTACTAGTTGGTTAAGAAGTTCCATTTGCCATGCCATAACTTCCGCTAGATTTGGCAGTGCTGGTGGCGGTTGTTGGGAACCGCTAGCTTGGTCTATCCAGAAACCTTCCGGGGTTCCATGTGTAGCTCCAACCATTCTGAAACAAAGGAGTTGTCCATAATTAACAACACAATTCTTGCTCCCCATTTTAGAAGATATTCCGCCGCTAAACAGATATGTAAATCACATATTCTGTTTAACCAACATATTCCAGGTGCAAGGATATTGAAACAAAACAACTGAACACAAGGCTTAGATTACAAAGCAGACACTGGTTGTCCTTAACATATTACATCAGGGTGGTCTGATTGCTACGGTCAAGTCATACGTACACATGCCACATATATTACAGCAAGTGGCCCTGGGTCCAGGTAGACTACTCACTACCTATGTCACAACATTCTACACTAGTTACATTTGAAAGATCGATGATTTGGATGGACTAGAAATCGCCAAGGTCGCCTACGAAGGACTGGCTGTCGGAAGAGGAGTGATCTGGCTGAGGGTTAGGCTCTGGGTTTTCCTGCTCGGAGTTGAGATCAGAAACTCCTTCGATTTCGTCCGGTTCTTCTTCTTCGCCTTCAGGTGCTTCAGGTATAGCAGGAGGTGCTGGCTGCTGCTGAAGTTCATTGATGTGAGCGAGGGCATCATCAACCTCATGGATGAGGTCGTGGACTTGCTCCTGGAGGAACTCGATAATCATGTTGCGTTGAGTGATTATTGCATCACTCGCATTGATCTGATCCTCCTGGTGGAAAATGATCTCATTTCGTTCTGCAATAATTTCCTCTTTTTCTGTGACCAATGCTTGAAGCTCGTCTATCTGAGTGACCCGTCGATCTGCATTTCTGTAGTGACCTTGAGCTATACTGGTCAATAGACTCATACCGTGGCGCAGCACAATCTAATAGTGGTGTGGGCATTCATGAACCTGATGGTACCACGGAGCATCTCTTCGGCTAAATCTCCTAGCATGTGGCCATAATGAGCTATCCGGAAATTCCACTCGGGATCACTGGAATCTATTGCAAGGAATAGGCTGATAGGATGCCCGGCAACTTCTGCGGGATGCTGGTCGCAGAAAGTATGGATGGCCTCAAGAGCTGCGGTCTCAATGGTGTCGACGAGACGATAGCCAACCACATCGACCTCGATGGGCTGCCACTGAGAGCGAAAAGGGTATTGATGAATGGTCATCATAACTCTGCACCGAGGAACACCTTCCTCCCTATATTCCACTCCATCATACTGTGGGGGCTCGGTGTAGAAGAATAACCTAAGTGACTCCCACAAGAGATGGGGAAAACCCTCCCAGTGCAAGGCATTGGTATGGAGATGCCTTGCACGATCCCAAAAGATGTTTGAAGGAGCCGCCATCTGAAGCAAGAATTCAAATGGTGAGATTTTGAAGGATGCCGAAAACTCAACTAAGGCTGCCACAAGAATCCTATTGAAATCACACTAGAGATAGACAACACTCTATACGTCCTTAAAAGAACAACACATTTAATGCACTTACTTTGCTTGATGATGGATTATGTATGCACATACTATTCAACCTCACAACCAGAACAATTGCCAAATATCTTTGGACTTACGTGGTTAATCTCGATGGCACAATATTTACGTCTCTCTCTAATAACTAGTCGTTAAGTCCCATCTGTCTTAACCTCTTAATCGTAGTTAGTGTACCTACAGAAGACCATATTTATATAACATGAACCTTCCATGGCAGCACGATATGAAAGCATCCCCAAACAGTACTGTTCACTATAGAAACAGTATCCGTACAATTTTCACCGTACGGACGATGTTAGCATACGTTACATCTGCAACGTATTCACGGGGGTACCGTATAAAATAGGGGTATGAACAGCGATCACCATATCCTGTGCCAAACCATATACTCCCAATATGATCAACTAATCATTGATATATTGGCAGCATCTCAAGTAAGTCACTGCTTGAGAAATAGCATTCGGTTCGCATCACCGACGGGAAGGCCAATCTCCCTCAGTTGGCTGAGGGTCCTTACCTTCTTACCTTCTTGTCTCAACATTGAGGAACAAGACAATACGAATAAATATCTAGGGTTGGTTGTGCTCGAAGGTAAGTTTTGACAGAAAATAGTGCTGCAAGTTAGAGCAAAACTATACACATATACATACTAGTAGCCACCTGATTACTCCCATATAAACCCCTAGGGCTTTACAATCTAAGCACCAACCTTAACGAAACCAACGCACTTTGCAAATTCTTTTGTTAAGCCAATTTTATCCTGAAAACATTTTTAAGAGTTGCTGTAGTTTTTGTGCCGATTGTAAGAGTAAACCTGGCTCTGATACCAGCTGTGGCAGAACCAATCCGCTTGAATTATTCCGGCTCAAGTGCGCTAGTCATCACTATACAGGCGATACTAACTCAACGCACTTCAAACGGAACAACCCATTGGCCTGTCGGGTCACCGCCCGATTCAACCACGGCTACACAGGATCAAGCTAGGTTTACCTCACATGAAGGCGAGTTTACAATCACACCACAGCTCACCAACTTTTAATTCACAGAAATATTAAACATTATTACCATCTGTTTAAAGTAAACTTATACAAACATTGTTTAAAACTATAAGCTATGCAAGCTTGTTCAGAGTCACAGCAAAAGAGATTAACACGCGACTACATACATCGCGAAAGTTGACACCACGCTCAGCCCGAAACATGGCGTCATTCCGAAGGGTCATTGCTGTGGCAGAACCGTCTGAATTATTCCGGCTCAAGTGCGCTAGTCATCGCTATACAGCCGATACTAACTCAACGCACTTCAGATGGAACAACCCATTGGTCTGTCGGGTCTCCGCCCGATACAACCACGGTTCAACAGGATCGAAGCAGGTTTACCTAGCACGAAGGCGAGTTTACAATCACATAACAGCTCACCAACTTTTAATTTATAGAATATTAAACATTATTACAAACCATTTCAAATTTAAGTGTACTTAAACAAACATTATTTTGAACGACAAGCTAAATAGCTTGTCCAAATTCACAGCGGAAGAAAATTAATATGCGACTACACACGTTGCGAAGGTTGACACCAAATTCAGTCCAAACATGGTGTCATTCCGGAGGGTCACTGCTAGCCGGGGACGGATCCCATTCCACGGACCAGCCAAACGGTACAGAGGTCGGCCATGCTGGACCATCCGTGGGATTCTCAAAGGTTATACCTGTAAAATAGACTAGCAAGACTGAGTATACTAATACTCAGTAAGACTTAACCGAGATCGGTATATTTAGCCCGTAACTAGACCATGGAGGTTGGAGAGGTACCGGTTTTCTTTTTGCTGAAAAGCAACCAAGAGTATGATCTACTTTCATGTTTTAGCTTTCCGATTCTAGTTTCATTAACCATTCTAGGTAAGCACCTATACTAGACAAACAAGGTAGGGATTAGCATCCATCAAGATTGTTTCAACAATAGTTACTGTTCTTACTCTATGTGGCAGAAGGAATAAGCAGTCTCAAGCTCCGTGAGAAACGGACGATTCTGAATCGAATTTCCAAACCTTGCAAGGCAAACCTAACTCACACGCTTGGAACATCCAACGATAGTTCCGAAGCAACCATTAGCCTTTCATTCCGACTCGTGGAACAGGGCCACCACAAGCGACTGTAGGACCGTACGCACACCAATTATGCAGGGCATACGTCTGTAGCGCGACTACATGACCGTACTCCTATCCGCTGCGCGGAACATACTCCCACACATCGGTGCATGAGAAAAACCAAATTACGAGTGGTGGGAGGTATGTCCACTCCTCGGGCCGATTGGTTAATAGGCTTACCGCTTTACCATATTTCGCGGCATGTGGCTAGTACTTTCAAACGCTTAGCCACCACTACCACACACTGCGACCTTATCAACTTTTATCAGAACAGACAGGGGAAACTTCCAAGTCATGATATTGCACATGACCCTGTCCATCATACTTATAGTGATTGCAGAATAATAAGCATTCAACTCCTATATCGCCCGAGTGATAGGAAATCACCCGACTTCTGCCGGTCCTATTAGCAAAGCATCTATCCGATAAGGACTCAGGTACATTACATTGGTTCCTAGTATCCATGCATCTAGGGTTCCATTTCAACTCCTAGACTTAATTCAAGATATGATATATAAGTATAAAATTTCATAAATGTAGTAATTTGAAATACTGGGTTATGCATCCGGGGCTTGCCTTCACCGGTGAGGCTGGGGTCAGAGACGTTAATAAACTCTTCCGAACTCGGGTTCGGGGCTTAAGTTAAATCTCCAACGACGTTCCCGGGGCCTTCAGAAATTTCCACTTCGGGTTCCGGGAGGATCTGATAATCTCCGTCGGCGAGAAGCGTCGAGTCTACATGTGATGTAAACTATGCAGTTTAGAAGATGCATAGACTTTTATTCTATTTCACGATAAAGTTGCAATCCAATAAAAACATAGTTCACTCATCAAATATATCATTCACTCTTCTACTGGGCAGTCATTTATCGAGTATAAACTAACCTAGTTAACTACACTAACAACATGTTTAAATTCATAAAATAACTAGGGCTGGTTTCATTTTAACCCAATAGATATGGTTTATAAACTATAAGCATCTGATCTTAAGATCAAGATCTGATGCTACAAAAATTATAAGAAATAGAAAAAACAGAATAAAAGTTACCCTAAAATTTTCAAAACATTTTATGCAGTAAATAAATCAGAAGAATTATTTCAAATAGTTAAAACCTAGAACATATCTTATTTTTACAGAACAAACTACTATAGCACTGGGGTTGAAACTTTTATCAGACACAGATTAAGCTATGTATAAGCTACTGTAAATTTATCAATATTTTATCCTCATAGAAACTATGCCACAAATATAAACAAAAACAGCACTAATACAATAAGAGATATTTATAACTGTAGACATACATAAGATCTTGTTCTGAAATTTTGTGAACAGGGTACACTACTCAAGGGAAACATCTCAAAATATTTTCATAATTTTTCATAAGAAAAACTAGCATAAATGAATTATCTTCAAAAACAAGCATAAATCCATAACTTGGTGTATAGCCTACTACTAATCCTAATACTTTTACTATAGATTACACATGCAAAAAGGAAGCTAGGGTATAAATTTATGATACAAACACTATCAGAAGCATCCTTAAATAAAATCTAAACATTTCATCAACATACAACAAAGGTACTCGAATTTCTAAGCAATTGAGCAGTAAAGAACTTGAAATTTTTACACAGAGCTACACATGGGACATACAACCTAAGTTTCAAAATTTAGCTACAGCACAACTATGGATTAAAAGATCTAGTTAAAGCACCTATTTCCTATTATTTAACCTAGATCAAAAACCAGACATATTCATCTCAAAACCCCTATATAAAAGTAGTCTAATTTAACTCATGGATTCAAACAAAACTGGTTTGGTATTTTTCTAAATTTTCTAAAATTTTCTACACATTTTTGAAGTTCACAGCTTTGAATTGGGGGGGGGGGGGGCTCTGGAATATTGCAGCTAAGACCCTACAAGTTTTCAAATCAAAGCAAATAGGTCCTTGGCTCGTCGGGGAAGAAGGGCAAGGACATCGCCAGCCAAATTCCGGCGAGGGGTGGTGTCGGGGGTGGAGAAGAACTGGCCCACAAGCATCAGGAGCTCAAGGCGCGTCCAGGGGTGGGCTTGGGAGGAAGAGGGGGTGACCGAAGGTGGAATGCCCACGGTGGCCGAGGCGGCGACAAGGAGGGGCTCGTCGTCGAGGGGTTTCCCAGTGGGGAAGGCGGCCAAGTTCTAGTCCAGTAGCTGCAGCAGGAGGAGAGAAAGCTACTGGGGTGGTTGGATTGGACGGAGAAGGGGCGGAGGGATGGGTTCGACGGGAACAGAAGCTCACCAGCGAGGAGGTAGCGACGATGAGGTGGTTCCGGTGGGGGTCCGGCTGCGAGGAATAGCCTGGGAGTGTCAGTGGGGTGAGGGGAAGCTCCCCAGGGGATTGTAGTGGTGCGGGGAGGGCTGGGGTGAGCTGCCCACGGCGAACAGGGGGTCGCCAGAGTGGAGGAAGGGGGCGGCGGTGGTGTTCGGGGCTTGGGGTGTGCGCGGCAAGGGAAAGGGAGGGAAATGGGAGGGGCATGAGCTGAAGAAGCTCACGGGCAAGCTAAGAAGGAGTGAGGGGAGGGAAGAGGCGCCGGCATGTGGCAGAACCAACCTGAATTATACTGGCTCAAGTACGCTAGTCCTCCCTGGAGGGCTAACTCGTACTTCAAACAGTATAATACTATTGGTCTGTCGGGTAACGTCCCGATAAACCACCGAACTCAGGATCCAACAAGGTACCTCACACGAAGGTGAGTCCAGAGATATAATGCCAAAATAATTTACACCACAGGCAGTTATATTACAAAAATGTATAAAATAACATTTGTCCTCACTGGGGAGAGTTTATTACAACACAAGTTCAAGTTTCTAGTTAAAGCAGCGGAATTTGAAAAGCGGAGTCGATATACACGGCGTCATTACAGATATTATGCTAGCCCTGGCATAATATCACTCGGCGGGGTCTGTGTTGGCCGGGGATGGATCCCATTCCACGGACCAACCATCAGGCAAAGGGTAAGGCCACGGTGTAATGAACGCTGGCTCATCAGAAGGGTTACCTGAAGTAAATTAACAAAGCAAGGCTGAGTATACTAATACTCAGCAAGACTTACCCGGAAATGGGTATACCTTAGCCCATAACTAGACTCATGATGGCTTTTAGCTTTGGGTAGGGTTTTCAGCTGAAAAGCAACAAAGAGTAGATCCTTATTTTCAATTTTTAGCTTTCAGATTCTAGTTGATTAACCATTCTAGGTAAGCACCTATAGCTATCCAAACATGGTAGAATCTTTACTCAAACATCAGCTTTAATAATCCCATAATTGCTCTTGTTACTCTATGTGATAAAGGGGATAAGCAGTCTCATACATCGTGAGAGGCGGACGATTCTGAATCGAGATTCAACCCTTGCAAGGTAAACCTAACACACACGCTTGGAACGCCACAGGGTCGTTCCGAAGCAACCGTTTGCCTTTCATTCCGACTCGTGGATCAGTGCCACCACAAGCGACTGCAGGTCATACGCACTACAAAAGTGCAGGAAGTACGTCTGTAGCGCGACTACAAAACCCGTACTCCTGGTTGCCCAGCAACACATATGCCTACACGTCGAATAGAGTAACCAAAAGAAGCAAATACATGTGGTGGGTGGTATGTCCACTCCTCGGGCCGATCGGTTACTAGGCTTACCGCTTACCATATTTCATGGCATGTGATTAGTACTTTCAAACGCTTAGCCACCGCTACCACACACTGCGACCTTATCAAAATTCAACAACACAGACGAGGTATTATCTTGACCATGATACCTCATAAAACTCCCGTCCGGTATCCTTATAGTGATAACAGGAATGTAAACATTACAATTCCTATATCGCGCGAGTGACAGGAAATCACTCGACTTCTACCGGTCCTATAAGCAGAGCAGCTAGTCGGACTCCAGTTCTAGTGATCAATACATTGGTTCCTGGAATAATGCAACTAAGTTTTCAAACAACTCCTAAGAACGTAATGCATAAAAAGATATATATAAATAATATAGGTTGCAGTGTAGTAAAGTAGGGGTTATGTCCGGGGCTTGCCTTCGCTAGCAGGGTTGGGGTTAGTCAAAATATTTTCTTCCGAACCTTGGTTCGGGGCTTCAGAGAAATCTGCGACAAGAGTCCCGGGGTCTTCAGAATAACCTTCTTCTTGTTCCGGGATCAACTGATAATCCCCGTCAGCGAGAGTGGTCGAGTCTATATGAGATGCAAGGTTATTAGTTATAAATTTGTATAGATATTTTTTTATAATGATTCACAATAGAGTTGCAATCCAATTCTAAGAAAAATTACATTACGATGATAAGTTAATTACCCTGCACTGGGCAGTCATTTATCGAGTACTGACTAAACTAACTAGTCTCGTTAGGCAACCGGGGGGGGGGGGGGGGGTTACCCTAAACATCCAATTTAATTATAATAAGTATTGTACCTAATTACCTTAAGCAACATTATGCACACTTAGCAATTCCCATGTATTAATTAAACATTGTAATTAACTTTAGGTCATTATTTAATTATGGTTAACCTTGAATTAATCTTAGACAAATTATAACTTAGTAAAATTAAATTAATACTTATGAAAATTATCCTAAGTGGGTTTAATTGAAATAACTTTACTCTAGATATTTTATACAATAAATAACAACTTACCTAATTTTAAACAAGATTAAGATTTGAAATTTCAAGGTGTAATTATAACTAGAGTTTTATACTACAATTAGGGTTCAAAATTTAAGGATATGATAGACTACTCAAGTCTAGTATCCTGGAAAAGTTTCATAAATTTTCATGCATCCTAATTATTATTTATGATTTATCTAGGAATCTAAGCTTGAAATTTATAACTCAAGTTATGTTAGGTTTCTGTTCCTCAAATTTTTATGTTATATCACTCATAAAGACTAAACTATAGTAAAAATTTCATCCTTAAATATGCATAGATACTTCTGAAATTAATTTGCCAAGCTTTTATTAACTTATAACACAAGTAACTAAATACTCTAGCTAGAGGGCTGTTCTAGACTCCAAAAATTTATGCAAGCCTTCTTAATTCAGGTACAATATATGCTCCAAAGATTAACATCAGTAAAGCTATGGATCATAAGATTCAATTAAAACACCCTTTTACTTGTATTTAGAATACAGAACAAACTAAGCCTTTTCATAACTTGACTGTGAAATAAAAGTTGTAGGACTTATCATAAGGATTCTAACCCAACAAGTTTGGTATTTTTCTGATTTTTCTACGAATTCTTACACATTTTAGAACTTCACTGGTTTGAAATAGAGAAAGGGACTGAAACTTTGCATAAAGGACCCTAACAGAATTAGATTGCTTGCAATCGGGTCCCTGCTGCCATGGCCGGCGGGGAGAGCTCTGTGCCGGCCAAAATCCGGCGATTCTCGGGGCCGGCGGCGAGGGGCAAGGGGAGAGGAAGCACCAGTGAGTCAAAGGCTACCTGTAGAGGGTCTCGGGGAGGTTGGAGATGGCCGGTGGCGAGCTGCCCACGGGAGCAGTAGCTCCGGCGAGCGGCGGCTCAAATTCCGGCGAGCTCGGGTGGGGAATGGGGATGGCGTGTGGTCTAGGAGCTCTAGGGCGAGAAGGGGACCCGATTCCGAGGCTCAACTCAGGGAGAGAGAGGTCGGAAGGGGAAGCTCGACGTGGAGCAGAGGGCGGCGGCAATGGAGGTGGGGCGGCGGCTGTTGATCCACGCACAGAAGCAAACCGAGTTGCTTTGTATAGATTACCAGGAAGTAAATGAGTGAGAAGAGAGGCAACATTGCGGTTGGAGGTAGCTACTTAGGCCCGGCGGTGGAAGAGCAGAAGGGCGCCGTGGCCAGTGGTGCTGGCAGCCGCCGTGGCCAGTGGTGCTGGCAGCCCGCGGCAGGAGAATGGCGAGGTGGTGCGCGAGGAAGGAGACAACGGGGAAGGGCTAGGGCGGTGAGAAGGCATTCCAGCGACGCGTGTGCACGAGTAGCAGCTGGAGGTGGAGCTCGGGCGCTGCGCCGGCGGTGAGCGGCAGAAGCAGAACGGAGCAGAGGAGAAGCAGAGGTGCCAGAGGAGGAAGAAGGTAGACAGGAGTCAGAAGGACTGATTCGCAATTTTAGAAATTTCCAGGGATCCCTCTGTAAAGGAAAAATTCCCGTTGATACAAAAGCCTAATGAGAAAAGTGTTAACAGCAAAGTTGTAGAGAATTTCAAACTCTACAAGACTGCTTTAAGGTTCAAGTTCAAAATCTCAAAGAATATAGTTTTATTTTAAACTTTAGAGCACAATTCAAATTATAAACTTTGTCTTGTAATTCAAACAAATTGCTTTAATGTTTAGGGCCTTTTTGCAAGTTTTCCTGCAGTCATCATTACTAGTTCCTTTTACATTTTAGTCCTTAAGTAAAACTGAGTTTTACTTTTACCTTTTAACCATTTCACATGTAAACCCCTTATATTTTGTGTTAATTACACATAGATCCCTAGTTTCCAATAAAGTCCATTTTTCTTATGTTTTATTTAACTTTTGCATTGTTCTCTTGTACAATGATGTAGGTTTACCACTTAAAAGTACTTTTACACACTTATACTCAAGTAATTACACAATTCCTAAATTACAATTATACTCCTGATGTCTGGTACAACTTATATATATATTATAACATGCATACATAATACACCCAAACTTAGTATCTAGTTGTCTAACTACCTGGATATCACAGCCTTCCCCCCTTAAAAAGAATCTCGTCCCGAGATTCCGAAGCTGAATAGAATTGAATGATTAGATTTGGGGATTGGCTTGAAGGAAGTCTGGAAAATTCCGTTGAAGATAAGACTCAGTTTCCCAAGTCGCTTCTTCTTCGGTGTGATAATCCCACAAGATCTTGTACATCTTAATTGCCCTTCTTCTGGTGAATCTTTCCTTAGTATCCAGAATTCGAAGAGGTTATTCGATGTACGACAAATCAGGTTCAATCTCAAGGGCACCTGTCTCAACGATTTCTGTGGGTACTTTGACACACTTCTTAAGTTGAGAGACATGGAAAACATCGTGAATAGCCGCCCATTGAGATGGAAGGCGAAGTTTGTAAGCCACTGGGCCACAAACGTCGAGAATTTCAAAGGGTCCGACATATCGAGGTGCTAATTTCCCTTTTACGCCGAAACGTTGGACACCTTTGGTAGGAGATACTCGGAGATAGACAAAATCTCCTATCTGGAATTGCAGAGGTTTCCTTCTTTTATCTGCATAGCTCTTTTGTCTGGATTGAGCGGTTTTAAGATTAGATTGAATAACCTTAACCTTATCTTCGGCTTCAACAACTAGGTCTGGTCCGAAGATTTTGCGTTCACCGGTCTCTGACCGACTCAAAGGAGTTTGGCATCTGCGACCATATAACGCTTCGAAAGGAGCCATTTGAAGACTAACTTGATAACTGTTGTTGTATGCAAATTCAGCTAGAGCAAGGCACTTGTCCCAACTTGTACCATAATGAATAATACAAGCTCGAAGCATGTCTTCAAGGATTTGGTTAACTCGCTCAGTCTGCCCATCAGTCTGGGGATGATACGCAGAGCTTCGAATCAATTTAGTCCCTAGAGCTGATTGCAATTGTTCCCAAAATCGTGCGATAAATTGGGATCCTCGATCAGAGATGATAGTTTTTGGAACCCCATGTAATCGAACGATTTGTTCCAGATAGACTTCGGCATACTTCTTAGCAGAGTAAGTGGTATGCACCGGAAGAAAATGAGCTGTTTTTGTGAGTCTATCGATGATTACCCATATGGAGTCATGTTTTTGAGATGTGTTGGGAAGACCAACAATGAAATCCATGCTGATGTCTTCCCATTTCCATGACGGAATGGGTAATGGCTGAAGTGTACCAGAAGCCTTGAGATGACTGGCTTTGACTCTCTGGCATGTATCGCACTCAGACACGTATTTGGCAATTTCTCTCTTCATTCTGGTCCACCAAAAATGTTGCCGAAGATCGTGATACATCTTGGTGCTACCAGGATGAATAGAGAATTTGGACAAATGTGCTTCGTCGAGGATTTGCTTTCGAAGTTGATGATCCTTAGGCACAACAAGTCGATCGTTGAACCATAGGACTCCTTGACGATCAGTGTGAAAACACCGATACTTAGCTTCTCCCTGGGATAGCTTGGATTTAATAATTTTGACACCCTCATCATGTAGCTGCGACATGACGATCTTATCCCGCAGAGCAGACTCAACGGAGATCAAGTTTAAACTACCTTGGGGAATAATCTCAAGATTGAGTTTCCTCATTTGATGGCAAAGAGTGTCATTAAAATTGAATATGGTTAAGCAGTGACAATGTGACTTGCGGCTAAGTGCATCCGCAACCACATTAGCTTTGCCCGGGTGATAGTGCACCTCAAGGTCATAATCTTTGATTAATTCTAACCAACGCCTTTGCCTCATATTTAGATCAGCTTGAGTGAAAATATACTTGAGGCTCTTATGGTCAGTGTAAACGTTACACTTAGCACCCATAAGATGATGTCTCCAGATCTTGAGAGCATGAATAACCGCTGCCAATTCAAGATCATGTGTTGGATAATTTTGCTTATGAGTCCGAAGTGCTCGGGATGCATAAGCAATAACCCGGTTGTTTTGCATAAGAACACAACCAAGGCCAATTCCAGAAGCGTCACAGTAGACATCAAAAGGCTGGGTACTATCTGGCTGAGCTAGTACTGGAGCAGTCGTCAGAAGTTTTCTCAAAGTGTGAAATGCTTCCTCACACTTCTCGTCCCAACGGAACTTAACTTCTTTCTTGAGTAGCTCAGTCATGGGTTTAGCTATCTTGGAGAAGTCTGGAATGAATCGACGATAATATCCTGCCAATCCAAGGAAACTTCGTATTTGATGGACTGAAGTGGGAGGATTCCAGTCCATAACTTCTTGAACTTTGGTTGGATCGACCGATATGCCTTGACTAGAAATAGTATGTCCCAAAAATTTCACACTATCCAGCCAGAATTCACATTTTGAAAATTTGGCATAAAGGCGATGATCACGTAGTCGTTGAAGAACGACACGTAAATGATTAGCATGGTCTTCCTTGGTTCTGGAGTATATCAGAATATCATCGATGAAGACCACGACAAATTTATCGAGCTCCGGCATAAATACGGAATTCATGAGATACATGAAATATGCCGGTGCATTTGTAAGTCCAAATGACATGACCAGATATTCATAAAGTCCGTATCTGGTTGAGAAGGCCGTTTTTGGAATGTCGCTAGGCCTGATCTTGATCTGATGGTAACCAGAGCGTAAATCAATCTTAGAAAAGACCTTTGCTCCAGCTAGTTGATCAAATAAGATATCAATGCGGGGAAGAGGATACTTATTTTTGATGGTAACCGCATTGAGTGGACGGTAGTCGACACATAGTCTCAGGCTATCGTCTTTCTTCTTGACAAAGAGAGCAGAACAACCCCAAGGTGAAGCACTGGGGCGTATATAACCCTTATCAAGAAGATCTTGTAGCTGAACTTTTAATTCTGCCAATTCATTTGGAGGCATGCGGTACGGCCTTTTTGAAATTGGAGCAGTGCCGGGTTGAAGTTCAATAATGAACTCGATGTCTCTATCTGGGGGCATTCCAGGCAAATCGTCTGGAAAGACATCGGGGTATTCACACACTACAGGGATATCCTTAACTTTGATATCTGTGATAGCATATGTGCAAGGGTGTAGACATTCTGGCGGAGGCAGAACAAGAGTAATGGCTCCACAATATGGTGAATCAATTTCGATAACCCGGGAAGATATATCTAACTGAACTCGATGTTCAGCCATCCAGTTTGTCCCAAGTATGACATTGATACCCTCTAAATTGAGTAAAACCAAATCAGTTTTAATCTCTTTACTACCTAACTGAATTGGCACATATCTACTTATTCGGTTGGAAGTAACATTTCCTCCAGGGGTAGTGATCATATATGACCCCTGGATAGGACAAGATTCAAGTCCTAGTCGGGTTCCACAGTTGTTACTAATAAAGCTATGTGTTGCCCCAGAGTCAAATAAAGTAACAACTGGTTGGTGGTGAATAGAAAATGTACCCGACATGACAGGAGCTCCATCTGGAAGTTCTGCAAGAGTGGTGAAGTTAATTCGTCCTTGTCGGACCTGCATCACCGGCTTCTTGCCCTTATTCTGATTTCCCTGGGTGGAGCTCTGTCCTTGATTGGATTTCTTAGGCCGCGGGCAATCTCGGATGAGATGATCCGCACTTCTGCAATTGTAGCAGCGATAGTTGTTGCCTTTCTGTGGCACTTGCGGAATATTTGGCCGTTGGCCAGATTGTTGTGCTTGTTGCGGTGGCACAGGAGGTCTGAACCTTCCTTGCTGCTGAGGCGGCCTAAAAACCAATCTTCCCGTAGGGGCATTGCGTTGTGGTGCTCTGGGCGGCGTATTGGGAACAACCCGATACCTCGGTGGTTGAGCACTCGAGGTCCCAGCAGGGTTCTTCCGCTTCTTCTCGGCATAATGCGCCACAATGCAGTCTTCCTGAGTTAAGGCCATGTTGACCAACTCACTGAAAGTATTTGCCTTCACAAGGTTCAGGCGCTCTTTGAGTTTGGTGTTCAGGCCCCGACGGAAGCGGTCTTGTTTCTTAGTATCATTATCTGCATGATACCCTGCATACTGGCACAGATGATTGAAATTCTGTGTGTATTGCAAAACTGTGTTGGCACCTTGGGTAAGGGCCAGGAACTCGTTAAGCTTTCACTCCAATAATCCTGCGGGAATATAGTGCGCTCTGAAAGCGATCCGGAATTCATCCCATGTGATGACATGCCCTGCAGGTTGCATGGCATAGAAATTGTCCCACCAGATTCTAGCAGCACCACGAAGTTGTTGAGCAGCAAAAGAAGCCTTGCTAGAATCCGCACATGGTATGGTCAGGAGAGCGAACTTCGATTCAATGATGTGGAGCCAGGCATCGGCATCTAATGGTTCCTCAGCCTTACTGAAGAAAGGCGGTTGGGTACTGAGGAAATCTTGGTAACTAGCCACAGGAGGATTACGATCATCCCGGCCTCCTCGGAATTGTTGCTGCTGATTCTGCTGTGCTTGAACTAGCAAATTAAGCAATTCCGTTTGCCGAGCCATGACTTCGGCAAGGTTGGGAGGAGGTGGTGGCGGTTGCTGAGAACCGCTGGCCTGGTCAGCCCGGAAACCCTCCGGGGTTCCTCGTGTAGCACCAATCATCTGAAATAAAGTAGATGTCCATTGTTAACCATATATCCTTACTCCCAATTTCAGAAGACATAAACAATGCATATATTCCGCACCATCATCTCATCTCAGAATTAAAGATAATGAACAAGATGATTAAAACCGGAAATTATATTACATTGCTGACTCGGATAGTTCCCACTTTGCATATCGAAAGCTCACTACATAGGCCATCTATGTTACATCAAATGGCGCGAGGTTTGACTACTTAAATTATTACATTTCCTTGGATTACATTTCGAGAGTCGACGATTTACTAAAAATCGTCGAAATTTCCTACAGAAGACTGACTACCAGATAGAGAGTGATGGGGACTAAGAACAGGATCCCCATGCTCAGAATCAATTTCTGAGATACCCTCAATCTCCTCTGGGTCTTCTTCTTCTTCTTCTTCTTCAGGTACTATGGGTATAGCAGGGAGTATGGGTTGCTGCTGCAATTCTTCAATATGAGCCTGGGCATCATCCGCTTCGATCATCAGATCATGAATTTGTTCTTGCAGAAATTCGATAACAGCGTCACGTTGAGTGATAAGATGATCACTCTCAATGATCTGATCTTCACGATGAAGAATTGTTTCATCTCTTGCTACAATAATTTCATCCTTTTGGGTTACCAAAGCTTGTAACTCTTCTATTTGGGTTACTTGGTGATCAGCATTCCGATAGTGGCCTTGAGCCACACCAGTTATCTGACTTACCCCATGACGCAGTAGCATCTGGTAACGGTATTGCACATCCATAAACCTGGTAACAATACGGACGGTTTCTTCAGCTATATCTCCTAGCAAATGACCAAGATGATTTGTCCGAAAATCCCAGTCCGAATTACCCGGGTCTATGGTAGGAAACAACCCAATAGGATATGAAGCAACTTCAATCGGATGTTGATTGCAGAAGAGTTTGATTCCTTCTAAAGCGGCAGTTTCAAGAGTATCCACTAGACGATATCCAACCACTTCCACTTCTATGGGAGGCCATAAGGAGCGGAAAGGGTGTTGAGGAATTATCATCTTAACCCTACAGCGGAAAACTCCTTCTTCAAGATACTCTACCCCATCATACATAGGAGGTTCTGTATAATGAAACATACTCAAGGATTCCCACAAAAGACGAGGAAACCCTTCCCAATATAAACCATTGGTGTGAAAGTGCCCCTCCTGATCCCAAAAGGTACTAGTAGGAGCAGCCATCTGCGACAACAATGTAAATGGTAAGATATTTTTACCCTGTTGAGAAAGTTTACAAGGTAAAATGGATTAAGATAGCTAATTCTGATAACAGCAAAGGCTGGAAATCAGATGGATGCCTAAGATACCCAACTAAGGATTCTTACTTTCCCAAATTAAGAAATACCACATGTTACCTATTTCTTAGGAAGCATTAATTTAAATATTCAATTTAGTTGATTAAAGGATTTATGCATGCACGTACTAAGCGATCTCACAACTAAAAATAACTGCCAAGTAATCTTGGTCTTACGTGGTTAGTTATGGTGGCACAATATAAATACGTCTCTCCTTATTAACTAGTCGATAAACCCTATCCGTCCTAGTTTCGGAATCGTGGTTAGTGTACCTGCAGAAAACCACAATGCATATATATCCAATGAACCTTTCATGCCAGCATGTCATGAAAGCGTCCCCATTCATTACTGTTTACTATAGAAACAGCATCTGTACAATTACCGCCGTACAGACAACGTTAACATACATTATTGGATAACGTATTCACGGGGGTACCACAAAATGCGGGGGTATGAACAGCGATCGCCATACCCTGCGCCGAACCATATACTCCCAATGTAGTCAACCGAGGTTGGTATATTGGCAGCATCTCAAGTAGGCCACTGCTTGAGAAACAGCGTTCGGTTCGCATCACCGACAGGAAGGCCAAGCTCCCTCAGTTGGCTGAGGATTCTTACCTTCTTACCTCCCGATCGAAGATGTCGTTACATAATTGTAAAGTTGAATTGTGCATGAATTTAAATTTCAACTGAAAAGTAATGCTGGAAGTTAGTCGTATATATATATATATCACAGCCACCTTTAATTCCCATAATAGTATTACCCTAGGGCTTACGTACTATACATAATCCTTAACGAACCAACGTAGTTCGCAAATACTTGATTAATGAAATTTTATACTAAAAATTACTTTTTAAGGCTAATTATATCTCCAGGGTACACTTGTTAGCTCTGATACCAGCTGTGGCAGAACCAACCTGAATTATACTAGCTCAAGTACGCTAGTCCTCCCTGGAGGGCTAACTCGTACTTCAAACAGTATAGTACTATTGGTCTGTCGGGTAACGTCCCGATAAACCACCGAACTCAGGATCCAACAAGGTACCTCACACGAAGGTGAGTCCAGAGATATAATGCCAAAATAATTTACACCACAGGCAGTTATATTACAAAATGTATAAAATAACATTTGTCCTCACTGGGGAGAGTTTATTACAACACAAGTTCAAGTTTCTAGTTAAAGCAGCGGAATTTGAAAAGCGGAGTCGATATACACGGCGTCATTACAGATATTATGCTAGCCCTGGCATAATATCACTCGGCGGGGTCTGTGTTGGCCGGGGACGGATCCCATTCCACGGACCAACCATCAGGCAAAGGGTAAGGCCACGGTGTAATGAACGCTGGCTCATCAGAAGGGTTACCTGAAGTAAATTAACAAAGCAAGGCTGAGTATACTAATACTCAGCAAGACTTACCCGGAAATGGGTATACCTTAGCCCATAACTAGACTCATGATGGCTTTTAGCTTTGGGTAGGGTTTTCAGCTGAAAAGCAACAAAGAGTAGATCCTTATTTTCAATTTTTAGCTTTCAGATTCTAGTTGATTAACCATTCTAGGTAAGCACCTATAGCTATCCAAACATGGTAGAATCTTTACTCAAACATCAGCTTTAATAATCCCATAATTGCTCTTGTTACTCTATGTGATAAAGGGGATAAGCAGTCTCATACATCGTGAGAGGCGGACGATTCTGAATCGAGATTCAACCCTTGCAAGGTAAACCTAACACACACGCTTGGAACGCCACAGGGTCGTTCCGAAGCAACCGTTTGCCTTTCATTCCGACTCGTGGATCAGTGCCACCACAAGCGACTGCAGGTCATACGCACTACAAAAGTGCAGGAAGTACGTCTGTAGCGCGACTACAAAACCCGTACTCCTGGTTGCCCAGCAACACATATGCCTACACGTCGAATAGAGTAACCAAAAGAAGCAAATACATGTGGTGGGTGGTATGTCCACTCCTCGGGCCGATCGGTTACTAGGCTTACCGCTTACCATATTTCACGGCATGTGGTTAGTACTTTCAAACGCTTAGCCACCGCTACCACACACTGCGACCTTATCAAAATTCAACAACACAGACGGGGTATTATCTTGACCATGATACCTCATAAAACTCCCGTCCGGTATCCTTATAGTGATAACAGGAATGTAAACATTACAATTCCTATATCGCGCCAGTGACAGGAAATCACTCGACTTCTACCGGTCCTATAAGCAGAGCAGCTAGTCGGACTCCAGTTCTAGTGATCAATACATTGGTTCCTGGAATAATGCAACTAAGTTTTCAAACAACTCCTAAGAACGTAATGCATAAAAAGATATATATAAATAATATAGGTTGCAGTGTAGTAAAGTAGGGGTTATGTCCGGGGCTTGCCTTCGCTAGCAGGGTTGGGGTTAGTCAAAATATTTTCTTCCGAACCTTGGTTCGGGGCTTCAGAGAAATCTGCGACAAGAGTCCCGGGGTCTTCAGAATAACCTTCTTCTTGTTCCGGGATCAACTGATAATCCCCGTCAGCGAGAGTGGTCGAGTCTATATGAGATGCAAGGTTATTAGTTATAAATTTGTATAGATATTTTTTTATAATGATTCACAATAGAGTTGCAATCCAATTCTAAGAAAAATTACATTACGATGATAAGTTAATTACCCTGCACTGGGCAGTCATTTATCGAGTACTGACTAAACTAACTAGTCTCGTTAGGCAACCGGGGGGGGGGGGTTACCCTAAACATCCAATTTAATTATAATAAGTATTGTACCTAATTACCTTAAGCAACATTATGCACACTTAGCAATTCCCATGTATTAATTAAACATTGTAATTAACTTTAGGTCATTATTTAATTATGGTTAACCTTGAATTAATCTTAGACAAATTATAACTTAGTAAATTAAATTAATACTTATGAAAATTATCCTAAGTGGGTTTAATTGAAATAACTTTACTCTAGATATTTTATACAATAAATAACAACTTACCTAATTTTAAACAAGATTAAGATTTGAAATTTCAAGGTGTAATTATAACTAGAGTTTTATACTACAATTAGGGTTCAAAATTTAAGGATATGATAGACTACTCAAGTCTAGTATCCTGGAAAAGTTTCATAAATTTTCATGCATCCTAATTATTATTTATGATTTATCTAGGAATCTAAGCTTGAAATTTATAACTCAAGTTATGTTAGGTTTCTGTTCCTCAAATTTTTATGTTATATCACACTCATAAAGACTAAACTATAGTAAAAATTTCATCCTTAAATATGCATAGATACTTCTGAAATTAATTTGCCAAGCTTTTATTAACTTATAACACAAGTAACTAAATACTCTAGCTAGAGGGCTCTTCTAGACTCCAAAAATTTATGCAAGCCTTCTTAATTCAGGTACAATATATGCTCCAAAGATTAACATCAGTAAAGCTATGGATCATAAGATTCAATTAAAACACCCTTTTACTTGTATTTAGAATACAGAACAAACTAAGCCTTTTCATAACTTGACTGTGAAATAAAAGTTGTAGGACTTATCATAAGGATTCTAACCCAACAAGTTTGGTATTTTTCTGATTTTTCTACGAATTCTTACACATTTTAGAACTTCACTGGTTTGAAATAGAGAAAGGGACTGAAACTTTGCATAAAGGACCCTAACAGAATTAGATTGCTTGCAATCGGGTCCCTGCTGCCATGGCCGGCGGGGAGAGCTCTGTGCCGGCCAAAATCCGGCGATTCTCGGGGCCGGCGGCGAGGGGCAAGGGGAGAGGAAGCACCAGTGAGTCAAAGGCTACCTGTAGAGGGTCTCGGGGAGGTTGGAGATGGCCGGTGGCGAGCTGCCCACGGGAGCAGTAGCTCCGGCGAGCGGCGGCTCAAATTCCGGCGAGCTCGGGTGGGGAATGGGGATGGCGTGTGGTCTAGGAGCTCTAGGGCGAGAAGGGGACCCGATTCCGAGGCTCAACTCAGGGAGAGAGAGGTCGGAAGGGGAAGCTCGACGTGGAGCAGAGGGCGGCGGCAATGGAGGTGGGGCGGCGGCTGTTGATCCACGCACAGAAGCAAACCGAGTTGCTTTGTATAGATTACCAGGAAGTAAATGAGTGAGAAGAGAGGCAACATTGCAGTTGGAGGTAGCTACTTAGGCCCGGCGGTGGAAGAGCAGAAGGGCGCCGTGGCCAGTGGTGCTGGCAGCCCGCGGCAGGAGAATGGCGAGGTGGCACGCGAGGAAGGAGACAACGGGGAAGGGCTAGGGCGGTGAGAAGGCATTCCAGCGACGCGTGTGCACGAGTAGCAGCTGGAGGTGGAGCTCGGGCGCTGCGCCGGCGGTGAGCGGCAGAAGCAGAATGGAGCAGAGGAGAAGCAGAGGTGCCAGAGGAGGAAGAAGGTAGACAGGAGTCAGAAGGACTGATTCACAATTTTAGAAATTTCCAGGGATCCCTCTGTAAAGGAAAAATTCCCGTTGATACAAAAGCCTAATGAGAAAAGTGTTAACAGCAAAGTTGTAGAGAATTTCAAACTCTACAAGACTGCTTTAAGGTTCAAGTTCAAAATCTCAAAGAATATAGTTTTATTTTAAACTTTAGAGCACAATTCAAATTATAAACTTTGTCTTGTAATTCAAACAAATTGCTTTAATGTTTAGGGCCTTTTTGCAAGTTTTCCTGCAGTCATCATTACTAGTTCTTTTTACATTTTAGTCCTTAAGTAAAACTGAGTTTTACTTTTACCTTTTAACCATTTCACATGTAAACCCCTTATATTTTGTGTTAATTACACATAGATCCCTAGTTTCCAATAAAGTCCATTTTTCTTATGTTTTATTTAACTTTTGCATTGTTCTCTTGTACAATGATGTAGGTTTACCACTTAAAAGTACTTTTACACACTTATACTCAAGTAATTACATAATTCCTAAATTACAATTATACTCCTGATGTCTGGTACAACTTATATATATATTATAACATGCATACATAATACACCCAAACTTAGTATCTAGTTGTCTAACTACCTGGATATCACACGGCATTTGTCACGGCGGCGGCGTGGTGGCATTTGGGTGGAGCCGCAGGCGGCGTGTCGTGCGTTGGGAAGGCCAGAGGGGAGGGAGTAGGGCCGGGAGAGGTAGGGGGGCGACGCGTGGAGCGGCCAGGAGCTAAAGGTGGCGCCGGGGATGGCCTAGAATGGCGGTGAGCGGTGGAGCAGAGGAGCAGCTGGGGCGCTAGAGGAAGAAGAGAGAGAGGGAGGGGTCCGAGGGACTTGTTTGCAAAAACAGAAAAGTGAAAGGACCTCACTGTAAACTAAAATCTCCCACCAAACAAAAGCTCAAATGAAAAAGTAGTCAAAAGTAAAGTTGTAGAACTTTTCAAAACCTACAACATTGCTTTAGGGTTCAAGTTCACAAACTCAAAGGGTGAAGTTTTATTTTGAAATATTGAACCAAATGCAAAAATATAAAGTTTTTGTCCTAATCCAAATAAATTGCACTAAGTTTAGGGCCTAATTGCAAGTTTATCTGCAGTGTAATGATGACTAGCACTTTACACTTTAGCCTTTAGTAAAGTAAAAGTTACTTTTGTAATTCAAAACTTTTTGTATAAAAGGACTTGTACTTTTGTAAAATTACATAAATACCCTTATTTTCATAACTTTACACAAATTTCACACAATTCAAAACATACAAAATATTCTTCCTATTTTCTTGCTATATTTAACACCTAGGGTGTCACAACCTTCCCCCTAAAAGGAATCTCGCCCCGAGATTACAGGAATGATAAAATGCGATGATAGATACCTAAGAAGTCTTGAGGAAGTCGGGGAAATTCTTCTGAAGATAGTCTTCGGTTTCCCAAGTAGCTTCTTCTTTAGTATGATGATTCCATTGGATCTTAAACATTCTAATCTTTGCTCTTCTGGTACTTCTTTCCTTGGTATCTAAGATTCTGATCGGATGTTCCATATAAGAAAGATCAGGTTCGATGTCGATGGTTTGTGTATCAATGATTTCAGTAGGAACACTGACACACTTCTTCAGTTGAGATAGGCTAGCTGAGGAGGAAGTTGAAGTCGATAGGCTACGGGCCCACAAATTTCAAGGATTTCAAAAGGGCCAACGTAGCAAGGAGCAAGTTTGCCTTTGATACCAAATCGTTGAACACCTCGAGTAGGAGATACTCGCAGGTATACAAAATCACCACTTCAAACTGTATTGGTTTCCTCCTTTTGTCTGCGTAGCTCTTTTTCCTTGATTGGGCTGCTTTTAGATTGTTCTGAATGATCTTTACCTTTTCTTCGGCCTCAGTGACAAGATCAGGCCTAAAGATCTTCCGTTCTCCTGTCTGAGACCAATTCAAAGGAGTGCGGCATTGGCGGCCATATAATGCTTCAAAAGGGGCCATTCGGATACTTGACTGATAACTGTTGTTTAAGAGAATTCTGCCAATGCTAAGCATTTGTCCCAATTCTTATCATACTGGATTACACAGGCTCGAAGCATATCTTCTAGAATTTGATTTATGTGTTCTGTTTGCCCATCTGTCTGTGGATGATATGCGGAGCTTCGGATTAACTTGGTTCCAAGAGTTTGTTGAAGTTACTCCCAGAATTGAGCAATGAATTATGCTCCATGATCAGAAATAATCATCTTAGGTATTCCATGGAGACGAACAATTTGATCTAAATAGATTTCTGCATACTTTTTGGCATTATACGTAGTATGCACGGGAAGGAAATGGGCAGTCTTGGTCAATCGATCAATGATTACCCAGATGGAGTCATGTCTTTGAGAAGTGTTGGGTAAGCCAACGATAAAATCCATGCTGATATCCTCCCACTTCCAAGAACGAATACGTAGAGGTTGAAGAATACCAGCAGTCCTTAGACAACTGGCTTTAACTCTTTGGCAGATATCACACTCCGAGAAATACTTGGCAATTTCTCGTTTCATACGAGTCCACCAAAAGTTTTGTTTCAAGTCCTGATACATCTTAGTACTACCAGGGTGCATGGAAAATTTGGACAAATGGGCCTCGTCCAAAATCTATTTACGGAGCCTATGTTCTTGGGTACAACGATACGTTCGTTGAACCATAAAACTCCCTTCTGGTCTACCCGAAAGCACTTATACTTTCTTTCTCCTTGTGCTAACCTTTGTTTGATTATTCTGACCCCTTTATTATGCTGTTGTGCCAGAACAATGTTATCCCAAAGTGTAGCTTCAATTGAGAGATGGTTCAGGCTACCTTGAGGAATGATTTCAAGATTGAGCTTCCTCATCTCCTAACAAAGCGTCTCATTGAAAGCCTCTACTGACAAGCAAGAGCAATGTGCCTTACAACTAAGGGCATCCGCAATGACGTTGGCCTTGCTGGGATGATAGTGCACTTCTAGATCATAATCCTTAATAAGCTCTAGCTAGTATCTTTGCCTCATATTTAGGTCTGCTTGCATGAAAATATACTTGAGGCTCTTATGGTCAGTATAGATATGGCACTTTGTACCCATCAGATGATGTCTCCAAAACTTAAGTGCATGGATGACAGCTGCGAGTTCAAGATCATGAGTAGGATAGTTTTGTTCATAAGTTCTGAGCGCTCGTGATGCATAAGCAATCACTCGGTTGTCTTGCATAAGCACACAACCAAGTCCGATTCCTGAAGCATCACAATAGATGTCGAAAGGTTCTGAGACATCGGGTTGAGCTAAAACTGGGGCAGTGGTAAGATGTGCTCTGAGGGTGTGAAATGCATCTTCACATTTCTGATCCCAGGAGAATTTAACTCCTTTCTTTAGCCGTTCAGTCATAGGCTTGGCTATTCTTGAAAAGTTAGGAATAAAACGATGATAATAGCCAGCGAGATCAAGAAAACTGCGGATCTGATGGACTGATGTTGGAGGTTTCCAATCCATCACCTCTTGTACTTTATTGGGGTCAACAGATATACTGTCACTGGAAATAGTGTGACCTAGAAATTTAACAGTATCGAGCCAAAACTCACATTTAGAGAATTTGGCGTACAAGTGGTGGTCTCTTAGTCTCTAAAGACAATACGAAGATGGTTCGCATGATCTTCCGGATTTTCTAAATAAATCAGAATGTCATCAATGAAGACCACAACAAATTTGTCGAGTTCTTGCATGAAGACAGAGTTAATAAGATACATGAAATAGGCTAGTGCATTGGTAAGACCAAATGACAAGACCAGATATTCGTAGAGTCCATATCTGGTAGAAAAGGCTGTTTTTGGAATATCACTAGATCTAATCTTGATCTGATGATATCTGGAGTGGAGATCAATCTTAGAGAAATACCTTGGCTCTGGCTAACTAATCAAATAGAATGTCAATACGGGGCAGAGGATACTTATTTTTGATAGTTACCGCATTGAGAGGACAATAGTCTACACATAGCCTTAAGCTATTATCCTTTTTCTTCACGAATAGGGCTGGACAACCCCATGGTGAGGCACTTGGACGGATGAAACCCTTATCAAGGAGGTCCTAGAGTTGGATTTTCAATTCTGCCAGCTTATTGGGTGGCATACGATAAGGTCTCTTAGAGATGGGGGCTGTGCCGGGTTGTAGTTCTATAATAAACTCAATATCCCTATCCGGGGGCATTCCAGGCAAATCTTCTGAAAAAACGTCTGGATATTCGCAAACGATAGGGATGTCCTTTAACTTGATCCCTTCTACAGCATAGGCACAAGAGTTATTGCACTCCCGTTGTGGAAGATAGAGAATGGTAGCTTCATGATCAGGTGAATCTATCTCCACAGTTCGGAAAAAGATATCTAATGACACTCGGTGCCTAGTCATCCAATCCATGCCTAGGAGGACATCCATTCCTTCTAGGTCTAATAACAGTAAATCTGTTCTTACCAAATTTCTACCCATCTGAATTGGCACACTTCTACAAACTTGGTTTGAAGAAATTTTACCACCAGGAGTTGCTATCATATAAGCTCCTTTAGTATGATAGAAATCCAGGCCTGTCGGGTTTTATCCGGCTGCCCACCGAGGGATATACCCAAGGTGGTAGGTTTTGGGTTGGAATGCGCCGAGATCAGGAACTCGAAGGTGCAGACAACACAAGATTTAGACAGGTTCAGGCCGCAATATGCGTAATGCCCTACATCCTGTATGATGGTTTGTATTGCCTTGATGTTGATCTGGTGATCTTGGTTTTGAGGGGGTCCTGCCCGCCCTTATATCCGGGGGGACAGGGTTACATGAATCCTAGCCTGATACTAGCTTAGGAATCATACTCAAGTACAACTCGAGTAGTTTCCTTCTGTATCGACTAGTTCTACTCCGCATGCGGGTAGAATACAATATAAATAAGGTACAGGACACGTCCTATCCCCTAGCCCAATACGGACTCCTTGTACACAGCCCCGTGGCCCCGGGTCTGACAAGCCCCGAGTCTTCGTAGCTGAGTACTGCAGGCTCTTCGAGTATTCTGAAGCAGTCTTCGACTTCTTTCGAAGCTCCGTCTGAATTTTTCTTCGAGTACTCTTCTGACTGCATCGAAGCTATGAGGTGCTCATGCCCGAATTCTTTCTTTTGTATGGGGTGCGATGAATAATCGCACTCCATATGGAGTAGCCCCCAGCCTTAGGTTGAATTAAAGAATCAAGCTGAGGGTCAACTAATCTTGAGTCTTTTTTTCTTATCCTTCGAGTACTTTCGAAAATAGTAGTCGATGCCACGTGTCTCAAGCCCCGAGCCTTGAATCCAAATCCCTCAAATTTTGGAAAAAAGGATCCCAAAGGTCGTGGCAAAAATGTTCCCTGTTGAGAAAATATAGTTCAAGATGATGTAATTGGCAGAAATTGAACTCGAAATTCGAAAACCTCTTTTTTCGGGACAATTACCCTGAAAAAATGTTTAATCAAATAACTGCCAACAATCCACCAAAAAATCGCTCGTATTCCAAGTATTCCCTTGTGCGATGCTTCATCTTTTGCACAGTAAACCAATGCTGACCGCTGGTTATTTAACCTCGCAGTCAGTTAGGGTTCTTCCATACCTTCAGATCTTTCGCCACCGCCAGAGAAAAAACAAAAACCTCCACTAAACTTCACCCTGCCACCACTCCTCTACCACCCTGCATAGTCAAAATCCTTCGAACCATCGACCGTAGCCCCCGATGGTCTCGCAAACAACTCGTGGCTTAACAGATCCGAAATGGCGCCAAAGAAAACCAACCAGAAGGAACTGAAAGAGGCGCAAGCGGCAACCAGCGAGTGGTCAATTAGTAAGTGCTCTCGCCACCATCTCGCAAATTTAGTGCTGGGGGGTCTGCTTCAAGAGGAAATCTCATCAAACTGGCGCCTTGCCCTTCGCGATCCTTTCCCAATGGAAAATGTCGATGAGATCGTATCCTTTTGCTCTTTTTCTGAATGGGGTCTGGCCCTCCCCACTTGTTCATTCTTCCGTGGCCTTCTTTATTTCTATGGGATTGAGCTGCAACACCTCAACCCTAACTAAATTTGCACATCTCAATTTTCATCCACTTCTGTGAAGCCTTCCTTGGAATTGAGCCCCATTGGGCTCTTTTCCGCTATCTCTTCCGCATGAAGCCCCAGCCAACCACCAAAAATCCATCTGTGATAGGAAGTGTGGTATCAACTGAGGCAACATCCAGTGATAAATACATCTCTTACAAATTTCCTTCCAATATCCCCGGGTGGAAACAGCAATGGTTCTACATTGCGAACCACGCCCCCCAACTCCCTGTGCGATCAGGCAAACCTCCTGTTCAGTGCCCCGAATGGACACTGGAGCCCGCTGCAACAGAGATGGACCAGGTGAATGAGCTGCTAGAGTTGATCGCCGCACACAAAGAGACAGGAGTAACCGGGGCATCCGTGATGTTGTCATTCTTCAAACGCCGAATTCAACCCATCCAACAGCGCCATACATTAGGATTCGAGTACCTGGGTACTGAAGACCCATCTCGTATGTGCGCAGAGGAACTTGGAGATGACGCCGCACTTGTTCGCATCAAGCGAATTCTGCTGGATGTGGAAACCATCCCTTATGTTCCAGCAGGATTTACAGCCCAGAATCGACCGGTAAGTGTTCGACTTCTCGACTTCTCTTTTGATATGGAGAGCTAAAACTGATTGATGAACTTTGACATAGGATCAAACGGTGTTGTACTGGAGTTACCCGCCGCAACCCGATCTGCCTCGACCCTATCACACGTTGCCCAGCACCGCAGCCGAAGCAAAGAGAGCAAGAACCGCTGGCAACGAGTCGGCCAAGGGCAGCCGGGCAACTGGGGAGAGGGCGCAAGCAAACAACTCCTCCGGAGATGTGGAAACGCAAAGCCAGCACCACCGACCTCGCCGGGTAAGTGCTTCTCAAACTGTAAAAGTATCAAGTTGTTCTGCTGAATACTGATGACAACTCTGTTTTGTAGTCCTTCGTCTTCTTTGCCCAGCCCCCAGCGCTAGAGGGTAGTCGAAACACGCTCAATCGGGAATGATGCACCAGAAGCTAGACCCACAGAGGCTGATGGGGCGGACCCGTCACCTTCTCCTGCAGGTGAAGTAACGATCACCGTGGCGGGCGCTGTATCGGGGCAGCTCGCGCCCTCGACTGAGGCAGCTCCACCGCCAGCGGTGGGTTCCGTGGACATCGCCACAATGGGCGCTACGCCCGGGTTGCTGGCGCCCTCGGCCGAGGCAGCTCCGCCGCCAGCGCTACCAGCCCCCTCGACTTGTACGCCTTCACCTTCAACTGCAAAAGCCATGGTGAAGAAGCCATTGAGGCTGGTGTTCAAGGATCCAGCAATAACCTGGTCTCACATGTAAGCACTGCTCTGGATCCCATTGTTAGCCATGTATGAGATTCAAAATATCAAAACTTTATGTTGTCTGGAACAGGCCCGCATCGGCAGTGGTACTGGATGAACCAGGACTTGAGTTGGCTCCTCCAGACCCCGAGCCCTCGCCCGAGCTAACCAGCGCACCGAAACCAGCAGAAGAAATAGCTGCAACCTTGCCTGGTTCACCACCGCTCGAGCCCCAGCAAGCAGAACGTGAAGCCAGTGGCGATGAACAAGTCGAGGTCGCCGTTGACGGGCCCGCCGAGAGTGCAGGTAAAGTATCCGGCTACCCTCAGCCGTAGTCGTCACTTGTTTAACACTTACTTTCTTACAACAGCCGCCCAGCCCTTAATCGTTGAGGTGGTGGGAGCTGTGGAGGGGACTAGCGCGCAGCCCGCCCTTGGAGAAGAAGTCGAAAATATACTCCAAGCCATTAGCAAATTTAAGCAGGTAAGAGTCACATGCCCTACTGATGCTGAGTGTGGTTGAATCGTTCATCTCGATCCACCGGAAACATGCAGGACACGAGCAAGAAGACCCAAGAGCAAGCCACCAGGCTGGAAGAATCCGCAAGGCGCATTGACAAACTGACGCGGGAGTGGACCAGCCTGGAGCGTGCTAATGCCGAGCTTCGAGGCTAACTCAAAGAGCAGCGAAAAGCGCATCAAGGTATGACGGATCTTACGCGCAAGCTTGTATCATTAGCGATGATTGTGTATTCTGAAACCTGTTCATCACCGCAGAAATAAAGAAACTCATAAATTATAAAGAAGAGCTGCTTACTGACTTGAAGAACATGCTCAATCGCCGCGCAGATGAAGTCGAGAGTCTGCAGAAGGTGATGGCCGATACGGAGAAACAGTTCGTCAACTGCCTCCAGTAGATCAAGACTCTGGGCGAAGAGAAGGAGAAACACCAGAAAGAGCTGGAGGAGCTGAAGGCGGCAGCTCAAGAGCTTGTTGAGATGGTGGACCCACGGGAGGACAACTCCGAAGGTGAGCCCCCACTGGTAGATCGTCTTCATGGAGCACCACAAAGGATCTTGGACTTCGTCACCAAGGCCGCCGCCACCTACGTGGGTCACGCCTTAGGGCTAGTAAGATTATACTGGCCGAGGGCTCGACTTGAAGTACTCGCAGGGGTGTAGCTGCCGACTGCACTGATGAGAAGTTCCGTGAGTACTTGGTAGAAGCCAGGCCAGTAGCTGAAAAAATTGTAGAGAACATGGTCCAAAACTGAACCCTTAGTGTTTAAGCCTTTTGTAATCTAAGAGACCACAGTTATGTTTTATGTAGCCTTATGGGAACTCTGAGAGTATTGTCTCGTCTGAGGCAAAGACCTGCTACTTCTGAGTGCAACGACTCAGAAGGTAGCCGATATAGCTCTGCACGGGAGCTTGTCGGGTAAGCCAGATGAAGTCCGACCGAGCGGATCCAACTTGCCCGGAGCACGCAATATGTGGCGCAGCGACTAGGATGCCTCATAGCAAATAGTAAAAAACTACCCTGAGTATAACGATGTCAGGGGTAGTCGATACAGCCCAGCGAAGGGACAAGCCAAACAAGTTAGATAAAACCTGAACAAATCGAGCCCAACGAGTCTGGAAAAGACATGATTATCATCACGACGACACAAATGCGTGTAGCAAGAAGTCGATTTGAATAATATGGGCGTGGCCATAGCCTCCGCAGTGTATTCGAGAAACTACCTTTCAGGTCATGTGGCACAAAAAGCCGCCATACGATGGACCCAGAAAAGGAAAATAATCATGGCACGTACAGGAACTGGGGACAAGTCCCCTTAAGGGTAGAAACATCGCAGGTGTTGTATATTCCATGAATTAGGTACATCCTGACCGTCGGGGTGTTGTAGTCGATAAGATCCTGGTCTTGTAACCCTCTTGACGATGAACGGTCCCTCCCATCTTGAGTTAAGCTTGTGCAAACCCGACTCATCCTGAACACGACGAAGGACGAGATCGCCTATGCTAAATGACCATTCCTTAATGTTGCGATCATGATATCGTCGGATTCCCTGTAGGTAACGGGCTGACTGAACGAGAGCAGAGCAGCGAGCCTCTTCGACAGAATCCAGCTCCAACTGTCGTGCTTCGTCCGCCTCGCCTTCTTTGTACATCTCGACCCTTGGGGATTTCCACATGAAGTCCGCTGGGAGAATCGCCTCGAAACCGTAAACTAGAAAGCACGGAGTCTGCCCTGTGGCTTTGGATGGCTGAGTCCTGAGCCCCCAGATAACGTGTGGCAACTCGTGTATCCACTTCCCGCCCTTTTTGGTATTGGCATCATAAAGTCTTTTCTTGAGACCGTCAATGATCAAGCCGTTTGCCCGCTTGACTTGCCCATTTACCCTTGGGTGTGCCACCGAAACATACTTGACCTCGATGGATGAATTTTCACAGAATTCCCAGAATTGGTTGGCCGTGAAATTTGAACCCAAATCAGTGATAATAGTGTTGGGGAAGCCGAAGCGATGCAAGATATCAGAGATGAAGTCGACCACCCTGTCTGGAGTAAGCTTAGTGATCGGTTTGAACTCGATCCATTTGGTAAACTTGTCGATAGCCACAAGGACATGAGTAAACCCCCCTGGCGCCGTTGCAAAGGGCCCAATCATGTCTAGGCTCCAGCATGCAAACGGCTAGGAAGGTGGTATGGTAATAAGGTTGTGAGCCGGGACATATGATTGCTTGCCGAAGAACTGACAATTCTGACATCGTCGCACCAGGTCCTCAGCATCAGACATGGCGGTGGGCCACCAGAAGCCAGCTCGATACGCTTTGCCGACTAGCATGCGTGACGCTGCATGGTTACAGCATACTCCCTCGTGTATCTCTCGCAAAATGTCCTGGCCCTCCTCTGTTGTGACGCACTTCATAAGCACACCAGACCGTGCACCACGTCGATACAGCCTGTCTGCAACCAAGACGAACCCCTTGCTCTGTCGCATGATGCGGGCGGCATCAGCACTCTTGGGATCCATCCCTGCCGGTAAGACGAGATCTCGGATGAAGTCGATAAAGAGTCCTCTCCAGTCCTCGCCAACTAGCATAACCTCCCATGCTGGCTGTACAGAGCCAGTGCCGGTGGAGACCTGTGGTGAAGGGATGATGGACGGTTGCTTCAACTCTTGTATGAATACCCCTGCTGGGACTTGTGCTCGGGTTGAACCCAGCTTAGACAAGGCATCAGCAGTGACATTGTGCTCCCGTAGCACATGATGAACTTCTAAGCCAGAGAATTTGTTCTCTAGTTTGCGGACCTCTTGTACATAGGCCTCCATGGTCTCTTTGTTGCAGTCCCACTCTTTGTTGACCTGCTGGACGACCAAAAGAGAATCACCGTAGACAAGTAGCCGCTTGATCCCTAGTGATATCGCCAAACGAAGCCCGTGAAGCAAGGCTTCATACTCGCCTTCATTGTTGGATACCTCCTAGAGGATTTGGAGGACGTACTTGAGTTGCTCGCCTCTTGGGGATATGAACAACACGCCAGCGCCACCGTCGTCGAGCTTGAGAGAACCATCGAAATACATGGTCTAATCCTCTGGCTTGTCGACTGGAATTGAAACTTGATTTTCCCTCCACTCTGCCATGAAGTCGACTAGAGCTTGGGACTTGATCGCAATGCATGGCTTGAAGTCGATCGACAAAGCCCCTAGTTCCACTGCCCACTTTGAAATACGGCCCGTGGCGTCCTGATTGTGTAGGATATCCGCCAACGGGAAGTCCGTGATCACGGTGATCTGGTTTTCTTTGAAGTAGTGGTGTAATTTCCGTGAAGTAATCAGTATGCCATAAAGAAGCTTCTGGACTGCCGGGTACCGCACCTTAGATTCTGAGAGTACTTTACTGACGAAGTAAATAGGCCTCTGCACACCAAACACATGGCCTTCCTCGGAGCACTCGACAACAATGGCACTGCTGATAACATGGGTAGTTGCCGCAAGTAAAGTAAGAGAGTCTCACTCGGCAATGGTGCTGTGAGGATCGGGGGTGACTGTAGGTGCTGTTTGAGGTCCTGCAGGGCCCGCTCGGCTTCCTCTGTCCAGTGAAATTTATCTTAGCGCTTCAAGAGCTTGAAAAAAGGAAGTCCTCTCTCCCCGAGTCGGGAGATGAACCTGTTAAGGGCTGCCATGCACCCTATAAGTTTTTGCACATCTTTGATTGTGGCAGGTGCCTCCATATCAGTGATGGCTGTGATCTTTTCCGGGTTGGCCTCGATGCCCCGATTACTCACGACGAACCCGAGCAATTTACCCGAAGGAACACCGAAAACGCACTTGGTTGGATTGAGCTTCCATCGGTATTTCCGTAGGCTGGCGAAAGTTTCCTCCAGATCTGTGATCAGGCCCTCGAGACTTCTGGTCTTCACGACCACGTCGTCCATGTAGGCTTCCACATTCCGGTGTAACTGATCAGCGAAGCACATCTGGATTGCACGCTGATAGGTAGCGCCTGTGTTTTCCAACCCGAAGGACATCGTCTTGTAGGCATAAGTCCCAAACGGGGTGATGAACGCGGTCTTGATTTGGTCTTCCTCCTTGAGAGCAATCTGATGGTACCCTGAATAACAATCAAGGAAACATAGCAGTACGCAACCTGCGGTTCAGTCGACTACCTGGTCGATGCGAGAGAGTCCAAAGTGATCCTTCGGGCAATGCTTGTTGAGATCGGTATAATCGACACACATTCTCCATTCTTTATTCTTTTTCAATACAAGAACAGGGTTAGCTACCCACTCTGGGTGGATTACTTCTTTAATGAATCTAGCCGTGAGGAGTTTAGCTATTTCCCATTTGATAGCCTCCTGTTTATCAGGGGCAAAATGACGAAGTCGTTGCTTCTTTGGTACAGCTTGTGGATACACATTAAGACTATGCTCGATCAGCTCCTTGGGCACCCCTGGCATATCCGATGGTTTCCATGCGAATATGTCTCGGTTAGCCCACAGGAAACTGATGAGCGCGAGTTCCTATTTGTCACCCAAGCCCGCGCCAATGATGGCTGTCTTGGATGAGTCGCCTTCTTGGAGCTGGATCGACTTGAGAGCCACATCGCCTGTTGACTTGATGCCTGATTGGGTCGCCTTCTTCGTCGGAATGTCCAGCTCAGCTTGGGAAAGTTGCTGTGCGGCCGCGAGTACTTCGCCGGAAGCATCTGGCACGCGGGAAGTCGATGCATACTGGATGGCCTCTTGGTTGCAATCATAGGACTTCTTCAAGTCGCCTCGGAGCGTGAGCACGCCACTGCGTCCTGGCATCTTGAGAAGTAAGTAGACGTAATGTGGCACCACCATGAACTTAGTGAGCGCCGGCCTCCCCAGTATAGCGTGGTAGGAAGATTCGAAGTTGGCCACCTCGAACTTGATGAACTCGGTTCGGTAATTCTTCCTCGTCCCGAAAGTGACTGGGAGAACGACCATTCCAAGCGGGTGTGCAGCATTGCCAGGGACAATACCATAAAAAGGAGCCTTGCTCGGAACAAGCTTGTTGGTCAGGTCCAGACCCATCTTCTTCAGCATACTGGCGAAGATAAGATTAAGTCCGCTCCCGCCATTGATGAGAACCCGAGTGAGCTTGACCTCTGTGACCACGGGATCCAACACCAGTGGAAACTTCCTAGGCTCAAAAAAGCTGGTCCACTGGTCAGTACGGGAAAATGATATGGGGACCTCCGACCATCGGAGTGGTCGTGGTACCGCCAGCTCGATGGATAGAATTTCCCGTAGCAGCAACTTCTGTTCTCGCTTGGAACAAAAATCTTCATCACCATCAAAGATAACATTGATGGTTTTGGAGGCATCCTGGAACTTGGCTGTCTCAGATTTATCTTCTAGGTCCTCGTCTTCAGGCTCCTTGCCCGTCGACTTGTTCTTCTTGCTATTTCCGGGGGACCCAAAGGTGCGCTTGAGCTGAAAGCAGTCGATCGCTGCGTGTTTGGAGTTGATGCACCATGGGCACTACTTCTGCAGGAGCTTTTCAAACTGCTCCTACATGGTCGACTTCTTGCCCCACGAAGGACGTTCCACAGCCGCGACGAGATCATCTGGCTTGCATTTTCGGGAAGAACCCGAAAAGTCCCGCTGGCCTTTGTCAGCCCGGTTGTCGTTGTTGCACTTCTGGTTGAGGCCGGTGCATCTTGGAAACCTCTCGCGCATCTTTTCTTCTTGTTCGGACCAGTCGTGCATCATGTCACGTAGTCCTGCAACCGTCTTCAGCCTGTTACGCCCAAAATCACGATATATACCTGGGTCCGTTAGGCCGTTGTAGAAGCAGTCGATGATGTCCTCCTCCGTGATGTTGGGATGGTGGCCCGCAGTCGATGATGTAGGACCGGAGGAGTTCGTTACACTCCTGCTTGCACTGGGCGAGGTCGTGTCGGGTTCCTGCATGGGTTATCGCCCCCTGGAAGTTGTCGATGAAAACCTTCTTGAGGCCCTCCCAGGAGTCGATGGAGTCGTTGGAGAGGCTTTCCAGCCAAGTCAGCGGTGCAGGCTCCAAAGCCATCAGAAAGTAGACGACTTTGGTAGTGTTGGAGCCACCGGCCACCTCAACGGCAGTGGAGTAACAGCGGAGCCATTGTTGGGGAGCCTGCTTACCATCATACCTGGTGATGCCGATCGGCTTGAAACCCTCCGGGTACTTGTAACCGTTTAATCTCGTAGTGAACGCAGGAAAACGATTGCTGCAGTCAGCATCGTCTCGCTCAGCTACCTCATGTTCCCGCCACCTCGAGTCGAGGACTGACCGGACATCGCACCCTTCATTGATCTTCTGGCGAAGGTCCGGTTGTTGTCGTGGGCGGTTGGGCTGCCTCAGGTTGTTCGCCGGAGGTGGCTGCCGCCTCCCTCCGGTGACCTGACTCCCACACGCGCCATCGTTGTTATTACTGTGTTGGGGTCACGGGCGATCGCCTGTTGGTCGACTTGGGGCCTGGCTCCAGCTGTCTCCGACGCGCTCGTCCCCGACAAGTGATGCCGGGGCCTGCTGGTCCAGCTGGATCCATGCCCGCTGGGCGTAGCGGAGTGCTTGTAGAACATTGGGATCATTACTTCGCTCGAGTAGCGCTGTTACCCGAGCGATGTTGGCCACAGGAGTCCTGAAGCCTCGTTCATCTGCGGCAACGAATTCAACGTCGAGTTTGCGCTGTGCAGAACGTACGCGCTCGTTGGCCTGCCTTCTGCGAACCGCACGAGCTCTGTTCCTGGCACGCCGCGCGTCGCGCTCGGCGTCGTTCTCGTCGACAGCATCGGTAGTGTCTTCATCTTCTGTTATCCCGTCAAGTGCGCCGATGGGGATGAGGGCATCGTCGTCCCCCTCCTCCGCCATCAGCACCTGGCGGGTTGCGAGTTCTTCAGAGGAGGCTTCGACTAGTTGAGTCGAGCCCTCGGTGATGGTAGCCAACGCCCTGCCCTCCTGGAAAGGCAAAGGTTCAAGGTGGGCCACCAAGCGGTCTTCATGTCCAAGTAGATCGGACAGATCCATCCCCTTCCAATGAACGATTCGTCCTTCGGAGGTGGTGGTGATCATCAGCCCACAAGAAGCCAGGTGATCCTCAGCCCCCCGACATGCGGTGGCATCGGAACCCCCAGCCTGGAGCAGAGAGTCCAAGTCCTCCTCCAACACGGAGAAAGGAACAGTAGTGACAGACTCTGCCTCAGTTTCCCTGGCAGAATAAAAAAAATGGCAACTCGTCGAGATTATCGACAAAGTCATCGAGCCTTGTGGCGAGTGTTTTTAGCTTAATGGTGTTGTCGATGATGTGCCGACGGAATCCACCTGTGCCGTTGGCAACGCAGACCCATGAGCCAAAAATGAAAGTTGTGCCCTCAGGGAGCACGGGACTGGGGAACTTGAAAAGAGCCATCGAATTCTCCAGCGGATCTTTGATGCGCACCCCTACCTGGCGCGCCAGCTGTCGGGTTTTATCCGGCTGCCCACCGAGGGGTAAGCCCAAGGTGGTAGGTTTTGGGTTGGGATGCGCCGAGATCAGGAACTCGAAGGTGCAGACAACACAAGATTTAGACAGGTTCAGGCCGCAATATGCGTAATGCCCTACGTTCTGTATGATGGTTTGTATTGCCTTGATGTTGATCTGGTGATCTTGGTTTCGAGGGGGTCCCTGCCCGCCCTTATATATCCGGGGGGACAGGGTTACATGAATCCTAGCCTGATACTAGCTTAGGAATCGTACTCAAGTAAAACTCGAGTAGTTTCCTTCTGTATCGACTAGTTCTACCCCGCATGCGGGTAGAATACAACATAAATAAGGTACAAGACATGTCCTATCCCCTAGCCCAATACGGACTCCTTGATGTACACAGCCCCGTGGCCTCGGGTCTGACAAGGCCTACTTTTTTTCCACATTTGGGACAGATAAAACTATGGGTGGCACCAGAATCAAAAAGTATAATCACGGGTTGATGGTTTATAGAGAAACTACCCGTCATTATTGGCGCACCCTCACGGAGTTCGGAGAGAGTGGTGAAGTTCACCCTTCCCTGGCGGACTTGTACCACCTGCTTCTTGCCCTTGCCCTTGTTGTTCAGGTTGGATGCCTGCTCTTGGAAAGATTTTCGGGGTTGAGGACAATCTCGGATGAAATGAGACGAGCTGCCGCAGTTGAAACAACGATTATTGTTGTTTCCTTGGTTGGATGGCGGAAAGCTCAGCCTCGGGCCTTGCTGTTGTTGCTGCTGGGGTTGTGGTGTCGGTGGCCGATTAAGGTGAGCCTGTTGGGGAGGTAGGTCTGACTACCCATCTGCCTGGTAGATTGTTTCGGGACGGGGTTCGGGTAGCACTGTTCTGGACCAACCGATACCTTGGCGGTTGCGTATTTGTAGACCCCATGGGTGTTTCCGTTTCTTTTCTGCCCGGTGGGCTGAGATGCAATCCTCTTGAGCAATGGCCATATTGACCAATTCATTGAAGTTATCGGCCCTTACCAGGTTCAGCCGTTCCTTAAACTTGGTGTTTAGGCCTCGACGGAAACGATCTCATTTACGGGCATCAGTGTCCGCATGACAACCCGCGTACTGGCACAGATGATTGAAAGCCTGTGCGTATTGCATGACAGTGCGGGTTCCCTGGGTTAAAGTCAAAAATTCATTGAGCTTTCGCTCAATAAGTCCCTCTGGAATATGATGCGCTCTGAAAGCGGTCCGAAATTCATCGCATGTGACACTATGACCAGCTGGCTGCATGGCGTAGTAATGGTCCCACCATATGCGGGCGGTGCCGCGAAGTTGTTGGGCTGCGAAGAGTGCCTTATTCGCATCTGAGCATGGTGCAGATAACAATGCAAATTTGGGTTCTATAGTACGGAGCCATGTGTCAGCATCGAGAGGTTCATTTGCCTTATGGAACAGTGGGGGCTGAGTGCTAAGAAAGTCTTGGTAACCAGCTGACGGATGTTCATCACGGCCTCAGGACATGTGATGAGACTGATTCATCTGGGCCTGTACCAGCTGATTAAGAAGTTCCGTCTATCGTGCCATGACTTCCAATAGATTTGGCGGGACTGGTGGTGGTTGTTGAGAACCGCTAGCTTGGTCTGGCCAGAAACTTTCCGGGGTTCCACGTGTAGCTCCAATCATCTAAAACAAAGGAGATGTCCATTATCGACCACATTCTTAGTCCTATTTCCAGAAGGTATACCACTGCTAAACAGATATGTAATTTACATATTCTGTTTAACTGGCTCATTCCTGGTGCCAAGATATGGAAACGAGACAACGGAACACAAGGCTTAGTCTATAGAGCAGACACTGGTTATCCTTAATATGTTACATCAGAGTGGTCCAATTGCTACAGGTCAAGCCATACGTACACAGGCCATCTATATTATAGCAAATGGCCATGGGTCTAGGTAGACTACTCACTACTCATGTCACAGCATTCTACACTGGTTACATTTGAAGAATCGACGATTTTGATAGACTAAAAATCGTCGAGGTCGCCTAAGGAGGACTGACTACCGGAAGAGGAGTGATCTGGCTGAGGGTTAGGCTCCAGGTTTCTGTGGTCGGAGTCGAGATCAAAAACTCCCTCGATTTCCTCTGGGTCTTCCTCTCTATACTCCACTCCATCATACTGTGGAGGCTCGGTGTAGAAGAATAACCTAAGTGATTCTCATAAAAGATGAGGAAAACCCTCCTAGTGCAAGGCATTGGTATGGAGATGCCCTGCATGATCCCAAAAGATGTTGGAAGGAACCGCCATCTGAAATAGGAATTCAGATGGTGAGATTTAGAGGATGCAAAGAATTTATCTAAGGTTACCACAAGAATCTTATTGAAACCATACTAGAGACAACACTCTATACGTCCTTAAAAGAACAATACATTCAAGCACTCATTTTGTTTGATTCTGGATTATGCATGCACGTACTATTCGATCTCACAACCAAAACAATTGCCAAATATTTTTGGACTTACGTGGTTAATTTCGGTGGCATAACACATACGTCTCTCGCTAATAACTAGTCGATAAGTCTTATTCGTCTTAACCTCTTAATCGTGGTTAGTGTACCTGCAGAAAACCATATGTATATAACATGAACCTTTCATGGCAGCACGACATGAAAGCGTCCCCAAACAGTACTATTCACTATAGAAATAGTATCCGTACAATTTCCATCGTATGGATGACGTTAGCATACGTCACATCTGCGACGTATTCACGGGGGTATGAACAGCGATCACCATACCCTGTGCCGAACCATATACTCCCAATATGATCAACTAATCGTTGATATATTGGCAGCATCTCAAGTAAGCCACTGCTTGAGAAACAGCGTTCGGTTCGCATCACCGACGGGAAGGCCAATCTCCCTCAGTTGGCTGAGGATCCTTACCTTCTTACCTTCTTGTCTCAACGTTGAAGAACAAAACAATATGAATAGATATCTAGGATTGGTTGTGCTTGAAAGTAAGTTTTGACAGAAAGTAGTGCTGCAAGTTAGGGCTGTCTATACATATATACATATTAGTAGCCACCTGATTACTCCCATAATCCCCTAGGGCTTTACGATCTAAGGGCCTGTTTGGATCCAAAGGCAAATGGCAAAAGGGCAAATGGTAAAATTTTTGCTCCTATCACATCAGATGTTTGGATGCTAATTAGAAGTATTAAATATAGTTTAATTAAAAAAACTAATTACATAGATGAGGACTAAATGACGAGACGAATCTATTAAGCCTAATTAATCCATAATTAGCAAAATTACGGTAGCATTTGCCCTTTTGCATTTTGGGGTGTTTGGATCCAAAAGTGCAAAAAAAAAGTGCAAAAGAGCAAAAGTTTTGCACTTTCTCTTTCTCTTTCCCTGGGATCCAAACAGGCACTAAGCACCAACCTTAACGAATCCAATGCACTTTGCAAACTCTTTTGTTAAGCAAATTTTATCCTGAAAACATTTTTAAGAGCTGCTGCAATCTGTAAGCATAAACCTACAGCTCTGATACCAGCTGTGGCAAAACCGCCTGAATTATTCCGGCTCAAGTGCGCTAGTCATCGCTATACAGCCGATACTAACTCAACGCACTTCAAACGGAACAATCCATTGGTCTGTCGGGTCTCCGCCCGATGCAACCACGGTTCAACAGGATCGAAGCAGGTTTACCTCGCATGAAGGCGAGTTTACAATCGCACAACAGCTCACCAACTTTTAATTCACAGAATATTAAACATTATTACAAACCGTTTCAGACTTTAGTACACTTATACAAACATTGTTTTTAAAACCACAAGCTATGCAAGCTTGTGGGGAGTCACAGCGGAAGAAATTGTCACGCGACTACACACGTTGTGAAAGTTGACACCAGATTCAGCCCAAATACGGTGTCATTCCGGAGAGTCACTGCCAGCCGGGGACGGATCCCACTCCACGGACCAGCCAAACAGAACAGAGGTGGGCCATGCTGAACCATCCGTGGGGTTCTCAAGGGTCATACCTGAAAAGTAGACTAGCAAGACTGAGTATACTAATACTCGGCAAGACTTAACTGGAATCGGGTATACTTAGCCCATAACTAGACCATGTAGGATTTGAGAGGTTCTGGTTTTCTTCTTTTGCTGAAAAGCAACAAAGAGTATAATCTAATTTTCATATTTTAGCTTTCAGATTCTAGTTTTATTAACCATTCTAGGTAAGCACCTATACTAGGCAAACAAGGTAGAGATTAGCATCCATCAAGATTAAATTAACAATAGTTACTGTTCTTACTCTATGTGGCAGAAGGAGCAAGCAGTCTCAATCTCCACGAGAAATGGATCGAGTTTCATAACCTTGCAAGGGTAAACCTAACTCACACACTTGGAACATCCAATGATCATTCTGAAGCAACCATTTCCTTCATATTTCGGGTTATGGATTAGGGCCACTACAAGCGACTGTAGGACCGTATGCACATCCAATGTGCAGGACGTACATCTATAGCGTGATTATATGATCGTACTCCTGTCTGCCATGCAGAACATACTCCTACACGTCGGTGCGTGTGCATAACAAAAACCAATCAATCGAGTGGTGGAGACATGTCCATTTGCCGGGCCAATCCGATACTAGGCTTACCGCGTACCATATTTATGGCATGTCGCTAGTACTTTCAAACGCTTGACCACCACTACCACACACTATGACCTTATCCACTTTTGTCAATACAGACGAGGTAACCTTTCCGAGTCATGATACCGCACATGACCCCGTCCATCGTCCTTATGGTGATTGCAGAATAGTAAACATTCAACTTCTATATCGCGCGAGTGACAGGAAATCACTCGACTTCTGCCAGTCCTATTAGCAGAGCATCTATTCGATAAGGACTCAGGTACAATACAAAGGTTCCTAGGATTCATGCATCTAGGGTTCCATATCAACTCCTAGACTTAATGCATAATATAGATAGATATAACTTTATAAGTGCAATAATTTGAAATACTGGGTTATGCACCGGGGCTTGCCTTCTTGAGCGGGGCTAGGGTCAGTGGTGTTAAAGACTTCCGAACTTTGGTTCCGGGCTTCAGTTATAACTTCGGCGACGTTCACAGGATCTTCAGAAAATCCTGGCTCGAGTTCTGGGACTAGTTCGTAGTCTCCGTCATCGAGTGTCAGTGACTCTACATGATATGCAATGATTCAACTTAGATGGTTCTTGAGTTAAGAGTTTTACTTCACCATAAAGTTGTAATCCAACAATTTGATGAACACAATGTCACAAAACAAGAAATTTGCATTCAAACCTATTATTTGTATCTCAATTCAATTACCATAATTAGTTGAATTATTTGAATTAAGTTCAAACTTCAAGTTTAAATCTAAACCTTAGGCAAATCAGAGCTATAAATCTTGAAAAATTTACTATGAACTATTTAATTACAGAACATACCATGGTAAAAAGATCTAAGTATGAAAGCCTTAGCAGCATGCTTGAATGAATTTAAACCATTTCAAGCTTGATTTGTATAAGTTTAATTTAATTCAAGCTAGAGTTTAGTACTGCACTTGAAGTTTGCACACAAGCTTACTCATACCCTAAGCAGGCTACATACCAAAAATCACAAATACTAGAGCTAGCATGCATAAGTTATGCTCAAAATACCCTTTTGTTAAGTTCCAAACCAAACTTTAGTAACAAAAGTTGTAGAATTTACTTCAAGGATTCAAACAAAACTAGTTTGACATTTTTTTGAATTTTCTACACATTTCTATAAATTTCTAAAGATCACTGATTTTGAAAAGAGGGGAGGGACTGGAATCATGCAGCCAGGCCCTCGGAAAGATTTAAATCATTGCAATTGGGTCCTTGGCTTGTCGACACAGAGGCTGAGATGTGCCAGCCAAATTCTGGCATCGGCGGTCGCCGGCGTGGAGGGGAAACCAGTAAGGAAGGTCCAGGGGACTAGGGCGATCCTAGCTAGGGGTGATGTGCAGGTTGGAGTTGGCCGGAGGGGGTGGAACGGCGGTGAACCGAGGCGGCGGCGATGGAGCTCAACCACGGCGACAGTGTTCCGGTGTGATGGCTCACCGGCGGCAAGTCAGAGGTGGGGAAAAAGCTCCAGGGAAGCAAGACGGTTCCATTGATCACCTTGGCGAGGGTCGAGGGGGTCGGGAAGGTAGATCTCCGCGGCAGACCAAGGTGGTGGCGGAGAGGTCAGTGGCGAGCGTCGAGACGGCAAATATGGAGGTCAAAAGTAGTCGAGTGAAGGGCGGTGACCTTCACAGGATCATGGCGAAGCTAGAGGAGGGGCTGTTATGGATCGGGAGGAGCTGTGGTGGTCTGCCCACGGTGAGCAGAGAGGTTGCCGGAGAAGAACTTGAGTGGTGACGGTGGATTCAAAGCTCAGTGTGGAATGCGAGTGCTGGAGAGCGCGAAATGGAGGGAGGGGAAGCTACTGAGTGTTTTATACCAGCAGGGAAAGGTGGGGAAGCACGCACGGGGACTAGGCATGACGGCAGCAAGGCGGCGGCCGGGCAGAGCTCGAGCAAAGGCGGGGCGGCGTGGCACGCGCAGGGAAGAACCAGAGGGGAGGAGCTAGAGTGGCGGCCGGCCTAGAGGCGACGCAGGGAAGCTATTAGAGTAGAAAATGGCACCGGAAGAGCGGCAGCGATGGTGAGCAGCGGCGGCGATGGCAAGCAGCTGCTGGCGGCTCGGGCGGCGGCGTGGCGCGCTCGGGGAAAGCCAGCAGAAAGGAGGGGAGGCAGTAGGCGGGCTTGGAGGCGACGCGTGGAGCGGCGCTGGAGCAGAAGAGAACCTCGAGCGGCGCAGCATGACGGCCTGCGACGGCGCTGCCGTGGGGCAGAGGAGGGGGTGCAGAGGAAGAAGAACAGTAGGGTGGCGCTAGGGGCTGATTTGTAGTTTCAAAAGTTTTAGGGACCTCACTGTAAATCAAAATTTCCCACTATTCTAAAGCTCAACTGGGAAAATGGTCAAAACAAAAGTTGTAGAACTTTTCAAACCCTACAATTTTCATTTAGGGCTCCAAACCAAAAACTCAAAGGATAGAGCTTTATTCTAAAACATTGGGCTAAAATCAAACTTTCTAAAGTTTTGTCCTTATTAGGGTAAATTTTATATATTTTTGGACTGAACTGCAAGTTTAGGTAATGTAATGATGACTAACATTTTTACACTTTGATCTCTAGTAAACTTTAAGAGTTACCTTTATAATTCAAACATTTTACACAAAAGGACTCATATTTTTAAAATAATTACACCTAGGTCCTTATTTTCATATATGCACTCAAATTCACACATTTCAATATATACATTTCACATCCTTTCCTAATATTTTATGATTTTGACACCTAGGGTGTCACATGTACACTAATTACATCTGAACTATCGACGATTTAGGTGAACTAGAAATCGTCGAGATCGTCTACGGAGGACTGAGTGCTGGAAGAGGAGTGATCTGGCTGAGGATTGGGTTCTAGGTCTCCATGCTCGGAATTGAGATCAGAAACTCCTTCGATTTCCTCCGGGTCTTCTTCTGCACCTTCAGGTACTACAGGTACAGCAGGAGGTACTGGCTGTTGCTGAAGTTCGTCGATGTGAGCATGGGCATCATCAACCTCAAGAATAAGGTCATGAATTTGCTCTTGGAGAAACTCAATGATCATGTTGTGTTGAGTGATTATTGCATTACTCTCATTGATCTGATCCTCCCGGTGAAGAATGGTCTCCTCTTGTGCTGTGATGATTTCCTTCTTCTCCGTGACCAAGGCTTGAAGCTCTTCGATCTGAGTAACTTGCCGATCAACATTTCTGTAATGACCTTGAGCTATACCAGTCAACTGACCCATACCACGGCGTAGCAGAATTTGATAGTGGTGCTGGACATTCATGAACCTAATGGTGCCACGGAGTATTTCTTCAGCTAAATCTCCCAACATGTGGCCATAATGGGCTGTCCTGAAGTTCCATTCGGGATCACTGGAATCAATTGCAGGGAATAGGCTGATGGGATGCCCGGCAACTTCCATAGGATGCTGGTTGCAGAAAAGGTGGATGGCCTCCAGAGCTGCAGTCTCGATGGTGTCGAGGAGATGATAACCAACCACATCGACCTTGATGGGCTGCCACTGAGAACAGAAAGGGTGCTGAGGAATAGTCATCTTGACTCTACACTAAGGAACACCTTCCTCCCTATACTCCACTCCATCGTACTGTGGGGGCTCGGTGTAGAAAAATAGCCTAAGTGATTCCCACAAGAGACGGGGAAAACCCTCCCAGTGCAAGGCATTGGTATGGAGATGCCCTGCGTGATCCCAAGAGACGTTCGAAGGAGCTGCCATCTGAAGCAAGAATTCAAATGGTGAGATTTGGAAGAATGTTGAAAACTTAACTAAGGCTATCACAAGAACCCTATTGAAACCAGACTAAGGATAGACAACACTCTATATACCCTTAAAAGAATAACACAATCAATGCACTCACTTTACTTGATAATGGATTATGCATGCACGTGCTATTCGACCTCACAACCAGAACAACTGCCGAATATCTTCGGACTTACATGGTTAGTTTCGGTGGCATCACACATACGTCTCTCACTAATATCTAGTCGATAAGTCCTATCCGTCTTAACCTCTTAATCGTGGTTAGTGTACCTACAGAAGACCACATTTATATAGTATGAACCTTTCATGGCAGCACGACATGAAAGCGTTCCCAAACAGTACTGTTCATTATAGAAACAGCATCTGTACCATTACCGCCGTACAAACAACGTGAACATACATCATCGAACAACGTATTCACGGGGGTACCGCAAAATGCGGGGGTATGAACAGCGATCGTCATACCCTGCGCCGAACCATATACTCCCAATATACTCAACCTAAGTTGATATATAGGCAGCATCTCAAGTAGGCCACTGCTTGAGAAACAGCGTTCGGTTCGCATCACCGACGGGAAGGCCAAGCTCCCTCAGTTGGCTGAGGATCCTTACCTTCTTACCTTACCATCGAAGGTGTCATTACAAAATATAAAGTTGGGTTATGCATAAATTTAAGTTTTAACCGAAAGTAGTGCTGCAAGTTGGAGCTATACTCTTTACATATATATATTAGTAGCCAACTGATTACTCCCATATAAATCCCTAGGGATTTGCGTTCTAAGCACCAACTTAACGAATCCAACGTACTTCATAAATTCATGTGTTAAGCAAGTTTTTATCCTGAAAATATTTTTAAGAGCTGCTGCAGTTGTAAGAGTAAACCTACAGCTCTGATACCAGCTGTGGCAGAACCGCCTGAATTATTCCAGCTCAAGTGCGCTAGTCATCGCTATACAGCCGATACTAACTCAACGCACTTCAAACTAAACAACCCATTGGTCTGTCGGGTCTCCGCCCGATACAACCACGGTTCAACAGGATCGAAGCAGGTTTATCTCGCACGAAGGCGAGTTTACAATCACATAACAGCTCACCAACTTTTAATTTATAGAATATTAAACATTATTACAAACCATTTCAAATTTAAGTGTACTTAAACAAACATTGTTTTGAATGACTAGCTAAAAGCCTTGTCCAAATTCATAGCGGAAGAAAATTAATACGCGATTACACACGTCGCGAAGGTTGACACCAAATTTAGCCCAAACATGGTGTCATTCCGGAGGGTCACTGCCAGCCGGGGACGGATCCCATTCCACGGACCACCTAAATAGTACAGAGGTCAGCCATGCTGGACCATCCGTGGGGTTCTCAAAGGTTATACCTGTAAAATAGACTAGCAAGACTGAGTATACTAATACTCAGCAAGACTTAACCAAGATCAGTATATTTAGCCCGTAACTAGACCATAGAGGTTGGAGAGGTACTGGTTTTCTTTTTGCTGAAAAGCAACCAAGAGTATGATCTACTTTCATGTTTTAGCTTTCCGATTCTAGTTTCATTAACCATTCTAGGTAAGCACCTATACTAGACAAACAAGGTAGGGATTAGCATCCATCAAGATTGTTTCGACAATAGTTACTGTTCTTACTCTATGTGGCAGAAGGAATAAGCAGTCTCAATCTCCGCGAGAAACGGACGATTTTGAATTAAATTTCCAAACCTTGCAAGGCAAACCTAACTCACACGCTTGGAACATCCAAGGATAGTTCAGAAGAAACCGTTAGCCTTTCATTCCGACTCATGGAATAGGGCCACCACAAGCGACTGTAGGACCGTACGCACACCAATTGTGCAGGACATACGTCTGTAGCGCGACTACATGACCGTACTCCTATCCGCTGCGCGGAACGTACTCCCGTACGTTGGTGCGTGAGAAAAACCAAATTATGAGTGGTGGGAGGTATGTCCACTCCTCGGGCCGATTGGTTACTAGGCTTACCGCTTTACCATATTTCACGGCATGTGGCTAGTACTTTCAAACGCTTAGCCACCACTACCACACACTGCGATCTTATCAACTTTTATCAAAACAAACAGGGTAAACTTCCAAGTCATGATATTGCACATGACCCTGTCCATCATCCTTATAGTGATTGCAGAATAATAAGCATTCAACTCCTATATCGCGTGAGTGATAGGAAATCACCCGACTTCTGCCGGTCCTATTAGCAAAGCATCTATCCGATAAGGACTCAGGTACATTATATTGGTTCCTAGTATCCATGCATCTAGGGTTCCATTTCAACTCATAGACTTAATGCAAGATATGATATATAAGTATAAAATTTCATAAATGTAGTAATTTGAAATACTGGGTTATGCATCCGGGGCTTGCCTTCACCGGTGAGGCTGGGGTCAGAGACGTTAATAAACTCTTCCGAACTCGGGTTCGGGGCTTAAGTTAAATCTCCAACGATGTTCCCGGGGCCTTCAGAAATTTCCACTTCGGGTTCCGGGAGGATCTGATAATCTCCGTCGGCGAGAAGCGTCGAGTCTACATGTGATGTAAACTATGCAGTTTAGAAGATGCATAGACTTTTATTCTATTTCACGATAAAGTTGCAATCCAATGAAAACATAGTTCACTCATCAAATATATCATTCACTCTTCTACTGGGCAGTCATTTATCGAGTATAAAGTAACCTAGTTAACTACACTAACAACATGTTTAAATTCATAAAATAACTAGGGCTGGTTTCATTTTAACCCAATAGATATGGTTTATAAACTATAAGCATCTGATCTTCCGCATTCCACCAATGCTTGGTGTTCTTCAACCGTCGGATCCTCTTGTGCTCTTCGTTCTCGTCCTGGGGAGCGTCCACCGTGCGCTCATTGGCGGATACGTCCACGAGTAGTTCGGCATCGTACTCTGGACCCGGCTCGTCGACCTCCTCCGCGTTGCGGAGGGTAGCCATGTAGACTTGGTGATCTGGTGAGGTCTCAGCCGTATGGCTGTACTCGACTAGCTTTGTGCTGCCCTCTTCCTCTTCAGTGATGTGAGAAAGGGGCATGCCTTCCTAGAAAGGCAGTTCCTGCGTGAAGGCCACAAGGCGGGAGTCGTATTCGAGTAGCTCAGAGGGCTCCATGCCCTTCCAGTACACGAATTGGCCTTGCAGTGTAGTGGTTATGGTCAGACCCAGGTGACTACAAAAAAGGATTTGGGGTCATCGTCTGAATCTGAGTAGTTGTCGAAGACAGGCCCCCCCGGCAAGCGGTGGCTCCCTCATCTCCGATTTTGAGCAAACGATCTAAGTCCTCCTCCAAATCAGAGAGGGACTCAAACCGCATAGCCTCCTGGTAGACCGAGGCGGCATTGCATAACCCGAACGAGAATCGGGTATGCCCCTCCTCAGATCGGGTTGAGTCTGATCTGGGAAGTACTAGTGCAGCACGAGTTGAAGTCACATCGAAAACGGACATCTTCTCAATCTCCCCAGCGAGATCGGGGAGCAGCATCTCGTCGAGGTTGTCGACGAACTCGTCAAGATGGCTACATCGGGTTGCTGCAGAGGCCTCCAGCTTGTTGGTGTCGGCTAGGTGGTTGCTGAAGCCACCTGAGCTGTTGGCGATGTAGATCCAGGAGCCAAAGATGAACATTGTGCCCTCATCAAGAACGGCGCTGGTGAAGTCGAAAGATGCCATCGAGTTCTCCGGTGGATACTCGATGAACACCCCTACCTGACGTGCCAGCTATCGGTATTTAACCTCCAAGCCCGCCAGGGATACTGCCGAGGTAGTAGATTGTAGGTGGGGTGTCGCCGAGATCAGGATCTTGAAGGTGCAAGGAACACAAGATTTAGACAGGTTTGAACCGCCGAGAGCGTAATACCCTACGTCCTGTGTGGTGATTTGTATTGCCTTAGGTGTTGATATTTTTCGAGGAGGTCCCTGCCCGCCCTTATATAGTCTGGAGGGATATGGTTACATGGAAATCCTAGCTAGATAGGAGGTTAGAAGTCCTACCCGAGTACTACTCGGGTAGTTTCCTTCTGTTCTGACTAGTCCTACTATGGTACGAGTAGTTACAACTGATGTAGGGCGTGGGCCATATTCCATCCCTTATCCTAGAATATGTACGCCATCTGCGCAGTCCTATGGCCCTAGGTCTAACAGACTCCTTAATATAAGACACTAAAGTCAACATATGCCACAGTTACACATGTAAGTAAAATGATCTATAATGTGGAATGGTCTTTCCGGCTAGAATTGGGGCACATTGACACCTCTATAATAGGCCAGCAACAAAAAATGTATCACATGCAAAGTGTGGTAACAAAGTCTAAAGATACTCCTGATTAACAACCAAGTGCTTACATGCATAATGATGCCTTCTTTAGAGTACCCTCCACTAAGTCCAATGGCAAAGGTTATTAAGAATGTGTAGATGGAACGCCTAGCATAGAAGCTAACCTTCTAGACAAGGAAGCAAAATTGTCTCCTGGTATTTACTATTGATAATGACATGTCTTGACATGACTTCTAATGATCATGAACATTGAATGGTAGGCAGATGTTACCTCGGTAAATGCACTTACAACTATTGTAAAATCGTTTGGAATGGGAGCTTGAGAAACCAGAGCGCACAAACTGTAGTTTTGACTATGTAAAAAAAAGGAGCCATCACCACATATATATATATATATAGGGCTGAGGGCAAAACATGTTAGAACCACAAAAATTGCAAGTATGGAGAACCGATCGAAGGAAGAACAACCGAATTATACTGGATGGGTGAACCCTTCAGCAAACACTCAAAATGGAGGTAACCCACACCACCTGTATTTTTCTCAGTTCATCTGTCTAGGGCCCAGCAAAGATCGTGAGGCCAGAGCAAAGACACTAAAGAGATGTGCAATTGCATCAGCTTTGGGCTCCTCGGAAACCACTCCAGAGGTTGCCGAAGGCATATTACGTGAGGTCTATAATTTTGAGTATCCTTGGAAAGCAGTTCCACTAGGAAATAGAACATATCTTATTGAGTTCCCATCCATAAGCATCTTAGAGAAGGCTGCGATTGGTCAAGTATTATTTGGTTCGAACAATGCACTGGTGGTAAGGAAATGGCAGGAGAATATAGGAGCATATGGAATACTGCAAAGGTTTTGGGTGAGGCTTAGAGGATTGCCTAGAGAATGCTGGGTTTGGGATGATGTAAAGGGTATTATTCTTGACCATTTTTGTATGCTAGAAAAGATTGAGTGTAGTGAAGCTACAAAGGACAGCCGTGATTGTGTGAGGTTGTTGCTGCTGGGTCTGTGTGTTGTCCAATTTTTGGTAGAGTTAGCATCAACACTAAGCTCCACAATGTGTATATTCATGCTGAAATTGGACAAGGTATGAATCTTTCAGAGTTGGAAACAAAGTACGCTAACCCTGAATTCACACCTGGATTGGAAGTACCATCAAAGAACAAATGGAGGGAGTTTCGTGTGAAGAGAGGATACGTTGTGCATAATGACAGTGCAGAGTCCGCTGGTAGAGCATTCCAATCCATGTCCTTCACTGGGCCTTATGTTCCTAACAGCCTAGAGAGTTACTCCAAAAAAATTGGTCCCTCATGCCTCTTTCGGGAGGGATGTGGGAATGACGATGAGGTAAACTCTAAAGGGAGCTTCACTGGTTTGATCCGCAAGAGGAATAATGAAACAAACCAAGGTACTACATGGCATCTTAAACACAATTTCGTAGCTCTGTATTGATGTTTCATCTATTGAGTCATATAAAAAAAGCACAACATTTAGTAATGGTGCATTCAAATTAACAGAGCTCAAAGGAGGGGCTGCACAAGGGAGCACAACGGGAGGAGCCAAAAGATATATTATCCAACAGAATCTATTAATGAATATCAAGTGTGAACAATTATTTTATGATATTTTTAATACATAGTAACTTTGAAATTTATGCATCATAGTTATATTCTTGTTTTATATGCATGTTTGCGTTACTCATTGCTAGGCAATCTCTATGTCATCAAGATATGCATACCTCCCACTTATATATATTTTAGTCATGTTTTACTATAAGTGGTTGGTCTAAAGAGGTCTATGTTATGCGAGGGTAGTAATTGCTTATGTAAGATATTTGGATTGCAGGAGACCACTAGAACTTTTTCCAGATGATTTCTGGACAAGCACTGATGCAGGAGAAACTGGGGCCAAAGAAAATGATACAGATAGCACTGATCTAGTAGAAACTGGTGCCAAGGTGAATGCAAGGGGCAAACGAGAGCTAGGAGCATAGAGTGTGTGGCTAAGTGCATGTACTATCTAAATTTGTCTCTTATGGTAATTAAGAGGGTCACTATCTGTATGGAACCATATTTGGATGAGTTATATGTATCAATTAATGTACGATGTACTCCTTCCATCTACTTTTATAAGGCGCACACGCATATTAAGATTCAAACTTTGCAATCTTTGACCAATAATTTGACTATTAATCTTTTATTTTTATAATGTAAACTTTATATGTTTGGATTCATAGTCAAATATACTTTACCATGCATATAAGTTTATAATTTTAAATAATATAATATATGATAAATGAATGGTCAAAGTATTATTTAGAAGACCATGCCATGTTATATTGTACCTTATAAAAATAGAAGGAGGGAGGATTTGATAAATAGGTATTATTGTGCGAACCTAATGGTAAGGAGAGCTTGTTTATTATATTCCGGTGAATCATACTGTTGTGCTCATATTTTTATATCAAAATGCTAAGGTGAGGGCCTCGTAGACTTTACTCTTAAAGCTGGTAGCTTTCAAGTAATTGATTCCCTAGAATATATACCTAAAATTTGAAGGCAATTTCATAAAGAAATCATATGAAATAATGGCACCAGACATGGTTGCATTACAGAAGAAAGTCTTTTAACATCATTACAACTGGCTAGGAATTTTTAGCCGAAGATAACAAGATATTTATTCAAATTTATTTTGCACGTAATTATATAGCAATAAACCAGTACAACAGATAGAGAATGGCTCTGAAAACTCTTTGACTAGGACTGGCTTTATACATAGGTGACAACAAACCGCCAATCCAACCAATAGCCAGTGGCCCTACTGCAAACGTTCTACTAAAGTAGATCTGTACATAATGCTAGGGCCTAAACATTTAGTTGATAGAGTAGACTTCTAGGTACAAATTATTCATCTCCATAGCACATGACAAGGTAAAACGCCAGCCATGGAACACTTATTTAATGAAAAGAGCAGTTGGAGTAGATGATAGTTGGCAGCATGGATCACAGACGTGCAGATTCACTCTTCACTGCAACGTGAAAGTATTGAAGGTCATTAGATTTCTCTTGTATTAGTTTCCTAACAACATTAAATAAATAACCAAAGTTACCGTGCCTTCTCTTTCTTCGAATAAAGCAACTCCTTGCGAGCAGTTCTTGAACGTTTGCCTAATACATTCCTGCATGGTAAGGATCCAATTAGAATTCTTCTAAACCCTAGACCTTATGCTGAACATGACAAAACTATCTCTGGGGATAAATTTCATACCCTTGTTCCTCACGAGTACCAGGAGAAACTGCCTCCTTCCCCTTAGTTGACGACTTTTTTTCAGGAGTGGGGCTTTGACTGTTAGGAGGTGGAGTGCTTTCATCTCCAGGATCAATGGAATTCGCAGTTAAGCTGGGAGAACGACCATCATCTGGTTCTTTATCAGGAGTGGTACTTGATGGTCCAGTGCTAGCCGTGGCAGCAGGATCCTTCTTAGGAAATATTCTTGAGAGTGACATTAGCACCATCCCTTTGTATCCTTGGAGGCATAAACACCCTCCTAGCTTGAAAACACAGTTGTCCAGTCCTAAAAGTTTGCACACTAATTACTACCTGGAACACATAGCTGCGACCAACAAGAGCACGAAGGGCTCCAGGCAGTAGAATCTGATTAGACGAACTTTCTTCCACGAGTTCAACAGCAGTGCGCCGCACAACCTGCTCAGCTACGCCCCCAAACATAAATATTTTTGTTCGGCCAGTGGCATCCTCAATCACTAAATTTAGCTTGTACCTGTGCATGTAACAGAAAAAAGGTTGAGAAAACAACATTTAATCATGAATGAAAATGCTAGATAGGGCAACACCATTGGATTGAAATAATTTTTACCTGGGAACGACAACCACCGGTTCAGTTTCATTACAGTTGGTACATTCAAAACCTTGGAGAGTTGGCTTCAAGCCCTTTTTGCATATACTGCAACCTTTATACCACCAACCATTTGTGACATCAATTTCCTTTATACTTGCGTGACATGTAAAGCGTACATCCTAATGCAGGGTATGGAAGGAAGGGTAATTATTATGCTGCGAGGCACCATGTTTAGAACTATACAGAAGGAGCAGGAAATACATTACTGTCATAGGGATTTAATGACAAAAGCTCAGAAACAGTCTTTCTATTAGCATTTTCCTCGTCAACACCACCTGCTGCAGCGTCACCATCGCCTGGCAGGAGCAGAACTTCAGAGCCTCTTCCTTGTAGACTGCAAGGAAATTCATGAAGACAACACAAAGATTCAAACAAATCTGTACGTGGAATTTACCCAAACCAAAAGAAAGGGGGCCGACAGGATATCAATATATACCTAGCACGGAAAGCATTAACCTCAGGAATATCAATGTTTATATACCATTTTGTTGCAGGATTACTCTGGCATCTAGGAGCACCTACAAGTTTTAAAACAAAAATACATGAATAGATCAGATCCAAAGGTATGATTCAGACATTGGGAACAATGGATAGCTCATTACAAGTTAATACCCACCTATTACAAGTTAATATCAAATCCGGTAGTCCCAGTATGTGCTCCACCATATACCCAAGATTATGCATACACACATACCATCACAAGCCCATATATCACCGATGATCCACAAAGAGCAAGTTTTAACACCAAATTAAACAACTAGTCATTACAAGAGTATTATAGAGGAAGGTTCCAAATCCGAAATTTAAAGGTTCAATACGAGATACAAGCCTTGGGCTCACAGTTACATTAGAGAGGGGCATAACCATAAAGTTTAATATTCTACATGATATCCCCAAATACGAAACGATTGCGCAGCGGAAAACATAACAAGATAGATCAATGGCGTCTTGCTCAAGGACACCATTAAAACCGCATCGGCCTACTCCTCACCCGCGCCGGAATCGGCGGGGTAGAAATGGCCAAACACCACTTCTGGCTCACCTGCAACTTAGTAAATAAAGCAATATGTGTACAAAGGTACTCGCAAGACTTACGCGATTAAATAATAACCAAGGATTATGCATACAAAGGCTCACAGAAGAGGCTTTAGGGTTAAGTAATATTAGATAAGCATAAACTCCCTAATTCCACCATCTAGCTTCCTAACATTTTAATTTAACTTGCCCAACCGACCTCAAGTTTTAGTTAATTAAATCTACCAGCCACTATGCATCAAAAAGAGGTAACACGTACCCAACAAACAAAACTGATACTTCTACGAAGAATTCATAGGATAAAGAGCTTGCTCATAACCAAGAGCGCAGCAATTCGAATTGATTCAATAACCTTGCAAGGGTGTACTTCTTTACCCACACGACACAAGGACCATGCGACTCACTCAACCGATCACGTTGAGCAAGGGGGTACCCGCATCAACCTTTCCCGACAAGTTTCAACTGTTGAACATCACGCCTAACTTGCGCGGAGAGTTACCTAGGTCCACCGGGGACACCCCTAAGCCTCTCTACAAAGCCCTTTGGCCACGCATCTAGGATCGTGCATCAAAGATTAGAACTAGAGGGTAATCGGTTTATCCACCCCACGAATGGATATGTGGTAGTGTCGGTGTTTTACCGGCTGCCCACCGAGGGGTATACCCCAGGTGGTAAGTTTAGGTGAGGAGACGCCGAGATCAGGAACTTGAAGGTGCAAGGAACACAAGACTTTAGATAGGTTCGGGCCGCAAGGCGCGTAATACCCTACATCCTGTATGGTGGTTTGTATTTCCTTAGCTGTTGATGTTGTGTTTTGAATGGGTCCCTGCCCCCCCCCTATATATCCGGGAGGTCAGGGTTACATGGATCTAGTCAATACTAGCTAATGAATCGTACCCGGATATAACTCGGGTAGTTTTCTTCTATACCGACTAGCTTTATCTCCTACTCAAATGAGTAGAAAATAACATAAATAAGAGATAAGAGGGGTTTTATCTCTTAACCCTGTTTAAACTACGTTATGTACACAGCCCCGTAACCCCGGGTCTGACACGTAGTACAATAAGTGCTCAATTTCCGAGGTCATCCACGGACGGTCCTTAACCAATTCAAGCGGACTATGCCTCCGAGACTCCTTTCTCTAGGCCCTACCTTCCGCTCGAATCATGACATAACTTCCCAACTAAACCCTTCCGAACTTCCAACATTTCAACCGAACAAGCGCGGAAATAGCTAAAAGTGGTGTAGTGGGCAAGGTGACCCTATTCCAATGTTTCTTGCAAACTAATGACCAACTCTAAGCATGGCTAAGCATTTGCTTGATCAATTAGGTGTTAACTACCCATGTCAAGGACATGAAAGTAAAAGCAAGGGAAGTCATAGCATGAAATTAGGATTGACGATGCAATAGATAAACATATAGCATAAACATATATACCCAAGTGAAATAACTAATTCTAAACAAGTTAAGCGGGTCAAGGGATCATGCTTGGCTGCTTGCCTTGGTATTCTTCTTGTTCAACAACAAACTCGGCTCCCAGCTCGGCCTCGACAGTCTCGGCGGGCTTAACGAGTTCGTCCTCCGGTATCTCGGTCACTATAATGCATGAATGAGATGTGTGCATTAGGATGATGCCAATGATATAAAAATGAGATGACATGCTATGACATGGCAATAGAAGAAAAATATCACCCCAAACAAGGCAGCAATACAACAATAGCACAACAAAGCTCGATTACTAACTTTTAATCCTAGGGACCAATAAGCGAAATTTGCTCAACAAGGTACTTAACAAGCATAACTATGATTTAAATTATGCACATAGGGAATCTCAAAAGGAACTCATGAGATTTGAATTTGCAGCAAAATTATCTTTCTGGAATTACTTATGTTATTTACAATTTTCAACTACTAGAATCAAGTTAAATCTTAAAAGATACTCAAAGCATTTTCATAAATCCTTAAAGAATTACCAGAGACAAAAGACATGATAGCAAAGGTAACAGAAGTAGTTTTTCCATTTTATAAATTTTCAAACTAAAGTTATGAAATTAATAAGCTTACAGGGCAGAAAAAAATTAAACACATTAAACCCTACAAAACAGCCTAGGGTTATATAGACAAGTTGCACCATTAGATAGAGCATTTCACAAGGAACCTAACAAGATTTAATTTGGCATTTTTGGAGCATTACACAGCAAGATAAGCATTTAACTTGGTTTAGAAAGAATACAATATAACTAATTGTACAGTGCTTAAACATGTCCAAACTTAACTTTCCTATGTAGATCTATTGCAGAGGAATCAAAGGAGTCTAATTTCACAATTTTTGGAGACCTAGAACATTTTCTATGCATCTTACAAGATCACAGCCTAATTTAATTAAAGGGAAACGGGCTGCAAACGCTAGATCCACCTGGATCTAGCGCTCCTTGGCGCCGACAGGCGGGCCCAGGCTGCCAGCCCCACCACAGGTGGCGTCAA